>NC_081181.1:165120028-165271521 GCF_029867415.1 Vicia villosa
TTTTTATGCTTGGAATACTTTCCCTCTATCCTGTATAAAGAGGTGAATTTCTGTGTTTTCGGTTGCCGGTTTTTATCCGGTCTTTAATCTCATTACTTATTAAAAAAAAAACCACCGCTGCCGAGGATCCAGATTTCTGCCATAATCCTTGCACTTAAGATACTAGCTTTATGAAGTATATTTTAAAATTTTTAATGACCATAAGAGTTTGAAATACTTGTTTATTCAAAAAGAGTTAAATATATGTGTAAGAGAAGGTGAATGAACTTTATGAAAGGCTACGATTTTGAGTTAAAGTATCACCTTGGAAGGTCAATAAGGTGGTAGATGTGTTAAGTAGAAAATCAATCATAAATTAGGATGTGTCATAAATGTTTTCTGTTAACCGAACCATATTAATTCTTTTATTAATATGTTTTTTAAATTGGTTTTTTTTCATGCTTTTAAACTGTGACTGGATTGTCACGTTGACATTTATTTTTTATTTTTTAAATACTTATTTTTAATTATAATTTTATTTTTAAACAATTCTGATCAATAATATCGAAAAAGCCAAAAAAAAAAATTATATGGAATTGAAGGCAGAACCTTTAACCAATATTTTAATTTTTTACCACTAGTCCAATGTACATTCATGACAAATAATTCCTATGATTTTTAGTAATATTAAATAATTCTGAATTTAAAACCAAAAAGGGAAAACTTGTTTCCAATAGGGTCTCAAACCCAGGTCCGTTCAAGTTAAATGATAGTCACTTTACAACAAGACAAATAATTTTTTATTGTTAATATTCTTAATAATGAATACTTAAGTTCCAACGGACAATCCAAACCAAGTACCATAAATATATTCTTACTACTTTTAGAGAACCCTAGCCGTTGTTCATTTTCATTTCTTTGTTTCTTCTCTCATTTTTTTCTACTCTCTCTTCTTTGTTTCTTCTCTAATTTCTCTATGATTCTTCTCACAAACATAACATTTCTAACCTGGGTTCTTCTTTTGAATATCAAATTTCATAGCACTACAAAAAAAAGCGCTCAAAAAGTGGCGGCTATTTTACATATTTGCGGGGATTTTTTACCTCCGCAAAATGTTTTGTGAGAGTTTTAGAAACTGCCACTTATATGGATCCCACAAATTATTTGCGGAGTTCTTAGTGACTAGTATCTCGGTGAACAAACTTCGTAGGTTGCTTTATGGAGGTTCTAAACTACCGCAAAATATTTGAAATATGTAAAAAAAATGAATTCAAAGTAGACAAACTTTAATTTTATTAATTTTCAAAAAGTCACGATAATTATACAAATTTATGAAGATAAGGTACAAAATTTTCTTCAACTATACTTCACAACTTAGACAAAATGTGCCAATGCACTAAAATAATAAAACAAAACTAATAACTAACTATAACACTAAAATGATAAAGTAAATAACATTTTTTTCTATGTTGGATGCATTAAAAACACATATAGGTGGATGGTGTGTGTATGCAATGGATTAAATTTCCATGCTCCTTTTCTCTTACGACTAAAACAGTATGTTAAAGTTTGATGGGAATAACTCTTCATCACATAATTTTTATTAATTAAAAGTGTCAACTATAGTGTGGTTAAGTTGTTTTGCAACATGCACTACAAGAAAAGTGTGATATAGCCACTTAATGTTGCGACGTGATTATCACGTGGCTCAAAAAAGTGAGTTGCGACGTGATAATCACATCACTATAGGGTTTTTATATTAAAAAACTAAAACGAACGTTGGCACATGGAGTGTCTTTAAATATTATTTTTTTTAAAAAGTTGCGAAATGAAAAATACGTCGCAACATTTAAATAAAATAAAAAAATTTGAAAACAGATAAAGTAGTCTGACAAATGGGGGAATTTCAAATTTTCATTTTTTTTGTTGCGGCATGTATTTCACGTCGCAACTTTTTTTAGTATACCACGCCATAATTATTGCTGAACGTTGACTGACACATTTATTGCTTTTAGAAGTTGCGACGTGATTTTCACTTCGCAGCCTAGACACGTGAAAATCACGTCGCTAAAATCTTTATTACCTTTTGCCAAAAAGCTTCTTCCCCTCCCTCGTTACAGAACACTCTTTCTTCCCCAATTTCTTTCTCTTCTTCCTCATTTCCTCCAACCCTTCTTCCCCATTTTCTCCAACCCTTCTTCCTCATTTTCTCCCAAAATATCTTCCCCATTCAAGGTAAGTATGAAATCCTTTTTAATTTTCTGTATAATTTCGTTTTAATTTGTTAATTTCGTTTTAATTTTTATAATTTATTTGTTTGTGTTATAAACTTTTTTTAGGTGTAATATTTGTGATTGAAGATTAGAGGAAGATATTTGAAGATATTTGAAGATTGATAGAGGAAGATATAGGTAATTTTGGCATTTTATTTTTTTTATGATTTTTTTTATTGATGAATTAGATTGTAGAAAATTAGGTTTGTATAAAATTATATTGAAGGTTAAAATTGATGGATGTTAGTTTTGTAGTAAATTAGGTTTGTAGAAAATTAGAGTTGAAAATTAGATTGTAAATTAGAGTAAAACAATTGATGATTAGAGTTGAAATAGATTGAATAGATTGAATATTAAATTTTAATTGAATATTTAATTTTGATGATTAGAGATGATGAAAAATTGATGAAATATATTAGGTATAATAAGTTTGTATATTTGGTATAATTGAATTTTGATGATTAGAGATCATAAAAATTGATGAACAAAATAGAAATGAAATTAATGTTATTAGAAATGAAATATATTAGGTATATATTTAAAATAAAATACAATGGATTAGAATTATATTTTATATTTTTTAAAAGGAATAATAAGTTTGTTAAGAACAAAATAGTGTGAATTAGTATTTTTTAAACAACATTTTAAATGAAGGTTACTACATATAGTTATTAAAAAATAATATATTATTTTATTTTAAAAATGTTTATTATAGTGTGAAGTATATTATTTTATTTTGAAAAATAATATAATAATATTTTGTTTATAGTTGATATAAGTAAATGTTTAATTATTTACTTATAGTTGATATAAGTAAATGTTTATTTATTGTTACTAAAAAGAGAATGATTGGATATACGTGCAGTATGGAATATTATTTGTATTATCGTAGTTGGATGTACGATAGAGTGGAACCAGGATGACGTGCACTTAAACCCAATTTTATAGAAGGAGTTAACGGGTTTATCACGTGGGCGTTTGCTCAAGAATGTTGTCGAAGCGAAGGAGGAGTTAGGTGTCCCTGCCTTAAATGTGAATGTAGACCTATAGTTAGTGACCCAGATGAAGTGGTCAGGCATTTGTATAGAAGGAGTTTCATGGAAAATTATTGGGTCTGGACGTTTAATGGTGAAAAATTGCCGAGTAACGTACCAGAGACTAGCAGTACGCATGCTTCAAGTAGTCGTCCGTCAATGGAATATGAGGAAAGACCGCCTATTGAATATGAGGAAAACTTTAATCAGATCGGTGACATGGTTGAGGATGCTTTTGGTGTGAATGTGACCTATGATCAACCTGGAGATTGTGATGGGGAAGAGATGCCGAACGAAGAAGCGCAGAGATTTTATCAATTGTTGAATGAGATGAATACGCCGTTGTTTGGCGGTTCGTCTGACTCTAAGTTATCAATGTGTGTGAGATTATTGGCCGCCAAGCCAAATTGGAATGTTCCTGATCAGTGTTTGGAATTCTTTGTAAAAATGATGTTGGACTCAACTGCAATGAAAGACAACTTACCTACAACATTTTATGAAGCAAAGAAGTTGGTGTCGAAGTTGGGCTTAAGAGTAAGAAAGATTGATTGTTGCATTAATGGTTGTATGTTGTTTTATGACAATGAGTTTGGTACTCAGGATGGATTGTTGGAGGAATGCAAATTTTGTATGAGTCCAAGATATAAAGTTCGCAGTAGATCCATTAACACTAATCAAGACCGTGTAGCAGAAAAGTCCATGTTTTATCTTCCAATAATTCCAAGGTTAAAAAGAATGTTTGCTTCAATGAACAGTGCAAGTCAGATGACATGGCATCATACAAACAAAACAAGTCCAGACACTATGCGGCATCCATCTAATGGCGAGGCATGGAAACACTTTGATCGAATACATCCTGATTTTGCCGCAGAACCTAGAAATGTCAGGCTTGGATTATGCTCAGATGGTTTTGCTCGTTATGTTCAAGCGTCGGGAAGTGCGTATTCTTGTTGGCCAGTTATTGTAACCCCTTACAACCTTCCTCCCGAGATGTGCATGACAAAACCATATATGTTTTTGACGTGCGTCATTCCATGACCTTCGAGTCCAAAAGCCGAAATTGATGTGTATTTACAACCTTTAATTGATGATTTGAAGAGGTTGTGGATTGGTGGAGAATGGACTTATGATATATCACGTAAACAAAATTTTACTATGCGAGCTGCCTTGATGTGGACCATCAACGACTTTCCAGCATATGGCATGTTGTCTGGTTGGGGTACACATGGCAGAATGGGTTGCCCGCATTGTATGAAAGAGACGAAGGCGTTTACGTTGGATAAAGGGGGGAAAAGCTCGTGGTTTGACTATCACCGCAGATTTCTACCAAAAAATCATCCGTATAGAAAGAACAAGACAAATTTCATAAAAGACAAACAGGTAACAGATATGCCTCCGCCCCGATTGTCACCAGGTGCTGTATGGGATAAAGTTTGTGGGCTACCAAAAATTACAGATACTGGAAAGGCATGTAGAATTGAAGGATATGGGGTCGATCACAATTGGACAAAGAGAAGTATATTTTGGGATCTTCCATATTGGAAAGATAATTTGTTGCACCATAATCTAGATGTTATGCATATTGAGAAGAATTTTTTTGATAATGTATTTAACACTGTGATGGATGTTAAAGACAAGACGAAAGATAATGAGAAGGCTAGACATGACATGGAAAAATGGTGCAATCGAAAAGAGTTGGAGTTGAAGCCTCAACAAAATGGGAAATTATTGAAACCGAAGGCTTGTTTCAGTCTGACCTCCCAAGAAGGTAAAGCGGTTTGTCGATGGTTAAAAGAATTGAGAATGCCCGACGGCTATTCTTCAAATTTAGCAAGGTGTGCCGACGCCAACACTGGGAAGTTGCATGGTATGAAAAGTCATGATTGCCATGTTTTTATGGAACAATTGCTACCAATTGCATTTGGTTCTCTACCTAAACATGTGCTTAATCCACTGACTGAAATTAGTCAATTTTTCAGAGATATTTGTGCTTCAGCTTTAAAAGTAGATGACGTCATTAAGTTGGATCGAAATATTCCAGTCATTCTATGCAAGTTGGAACAAGTATTTCCGCCTGGTTTTTTTGACTCCACGAAACATTTACCTGTGCATCTCGCCTATGAAGCTTATCTTGGAGGACCTGTTCAATATAGGTGGATGTATCCATTTGAAAGGTTCATGGGTGATTCAAAACGATCAGTGAAAAATAAGGCTAGAGTTGAAGGATCGATATGTGCACATTACTTGCATCGAGAAACATCACATTTTTGCAGTCACTATTTCAAGCATTTGATGTTAACTCCAAGAATCATTCGAAATCCTGTCAATGTTAGTGAAAGGGGTCAATTCACTTTATCGGTCTTCGGGCTTCCAGGCCGTCCATCTGGAAAAAAGGGTGTGCATTGGTTGACCCAACAAGAAATGCAATCTGCCCATGTTCATGTCTTGATCAACTGCGTTGAAGTTAAACCATTTCTTGAGTAAGTATACATACCCCTAACTTTTAATTTTCTTTACAATCATAAAACTCATTACTCTGAAACTTATAATGTGTTTCTTTTTATGGAATTCAACAACACCTATTTTCATACTACCGGTGTACAATCAACATCTGGTGTCATCCATGCTCAATTCCCAACATGGTTTAAGGAGAGTATGTATAGCATTGTTGCACCGACTCCCGAAATACTCCATTTGAGAAACTTGTCTCAAGGCCCTATTCAAAGCGCAAATGAATGGCACACATACTTCGTGAATGGATATAAATTTCACACTCATACATGGACTGAAGGGAAAAAGACCATAAACAGTGGTGTTTTTGTGAAAGGAGTTACAGATGGTGGTGAAGATGACTTCTATGGTTTTGTCAAACATATCTATGAGTTGGTGCACACTTACTTGGACTCGGAAAATAAAGTTTTATTGTTTTATTGTGAATGGTATGATCCAACTAGAGGCACAAAAATAGATAGGACATATGGTACTGTTGAGATTCAAATGGACCGGAGGTACAAAGAGTATGACCCTTTCATAATGTCACATATTGTTATGCAAGTTTACTATGTTCCTTATCCTTCATTTGTGCCACGTAAACGAGGGTGGTGTGTTGTCATAAAAACAAAACCAATGGGTCATATTGAATCTGACGATCTAGTGGAAGAAGATCTTGCTTTCCAAGTTGATGATGTGGTTGCAGATGAACAAACTACAAGTTTGTCTGATACAATGGTTGAGGGGCATCTAGTTGATTCGTCTATATTGGATGAAGAGCATGAAGGTATTGCATCTGAGGACAATATCACATCAAATGATGAGAATGATGTGGATGACAAGCACGAAGATTTAGAATAATGAATATGTGTTGTTGAAAATGTATTTTTATAATTTCACTTAATGAACTATGTATTGAATGTGTTAATGACAACCAGTTGTTGAGATTATATTTTTATAATTTTACTTAGTGAACCATTTGCTGAATATATTTATATTAATTGTGTAATCTCTATAAATAGGTAAAATGCCACCCCGACTTGATAAAGGTAAGGGTGTAGCTGATGATAGTGGTAAGAAGAAGCACCAACGCCCACGATTAGTAGTATGTCAGTCACCTCAGTTGGCCACGTGTCCTCCCCCACAGAGTCAGGTTAATCGTATGTCCATGGCCAGTACTCAGGGTTTTCTGCCACTACTCTCCTCTCAGTATCCATATGACAGTCCGTCTTTTATTACCCCACCACCACCTGGTTACCCATCCTTCCAGCAGACACAGATGCCCCTGTCGCACCCCATTTTTTGCCCTATGTATTTCATTCGTTTGGATGTGTCGCACGCATTCATCATTCAATCATCACATCGTCGCAACTAAATAGCTTGCATTCTGTATCTTTGCAAATTTCTTAATTTTCATTTCTCATTTATACAAAAATCTCATAAAAATATATAATTAGTATAGTTCACTTACATTTCATATTTCATTAAAAAAAAAATCAAATACATATGTCTAATATCATCATTTTAATTTTGGTTGTTTCTATCTATTATTATTATTTTGATCAACATGTTTTCTGATTTTTAGATTTTTTTATTTCAATTTAATTTTTGTGAGTTGAATTTTGTTAGAAAGTAAAACTAATTAGTTTGTGTTTAAGTATTATGTGTTTCTTAGTCAAGGCCCAAATTACACATGTTTACATAGGCCCATTTCACACAAAAAATAGTCAAACAAAAAAAGGTCTTCCTTCATCTTTCTCTATCCCACGCTTATGCACCATGCCAAGCAAAACAGTCCAAAAATGCTGCTGCCTAACCTGCAGCAATGGTCCAAAACCTGCATATAGGATTCCAAAGCATTGCACCAAAATAGCTATACAAACCCTGCATCCAAAAAACAACAAACAGATTACCAAAATTGTTCAAAATTCACCAATTCTTTCCCTCCCAAATTCTGATATCAAACTCTATATAGAGAGGCTGCATACACAACAAAAAAGGGGGAGACAAAAAAAAACCTCTGCAGAAAATTCTTATAGTCTTCCTCCAAAGTCTAATTCCAAACCTCCATTCAAAACCTCTAAACCTTCTCCGCAAAAGAACCCAATCTTCAAACAAATCTCTCTCGTATTCATACCACTCTTCAACCACATTCACCCAATAACCTCCATTTACAGTTCTTCAGACTTGTAACCCTTCAACATTTCAACCTTCACCATCAATACAATAACCCTTGAACTCAAATCTGAAACCCACCTCTCATACACATAATCTCTCAAACTCACTTTCAGCCTCATCATCAACACTCAACAACAACAGCACCCGCGACACTGCAGCATCATCACAACATTCTATCCGTGCATCAACTCGCCCACATAGGAACACAACTCCAGATCGTTTCGAGCAACGTAATCATCCCCTGTATCACGAATCTTCTTGCGAGACAACAATGGAGAATTTGCGAGAAGAGGAATTTTAGCTAACAGAGAAAGAAATTTGCATTCAGCTTGGGATTCGTCACCTCCGAGAACATCCGGAGTTGGTATTCTTCATTTTCCCCATTTTAATGTCGTGGTTTTGTAGCATATTGTTGAATCGTTGTGGTTTAAATTTGTAATCTCTGAGTTCTTGATTTTGATTGTGAATATTGCTGGATTTTTGTTGTTTGAAATCGTGGCGAGAGAGAACCGTGAACGGTTAAGAACGAGTGAGAGAGGAAGAGATCCAGGTTATTGTTTCACTTTCTTCTCCGAGAAATCGCGAGAGATGAGAGAAACCTGAGAGATGCAACGCGAGAGAACGAGAGAGTTCATGTGAGATGAGAGCGCGAGATCGAGAGAGATGAGAGGATTTTTGTCATATTCGTTTTTGTTGTTTCTGTGAAGAAAAAGCGTGTAAACATGAACAGGAACGTGCTTGAGATCCTTGAGCGGCTGGTTATTTTGTTTTATGTTCTAGGATTTTCAAAAAAAATCTTTCTAACTATGAGTTATTGGGCTGGCCGAAATTGACCATTCGGGTCCATGATTATTCAACCAGCACACCCACAATTTACTGGTAATACACCTCTGGCCCAATTAACTCTTTTCTAATTAATCCTCCTTTGATTTTATCTAAGTATTTTCATAAGGTTTAAGTATTTTATTTTTTAGTATAGGATTTTAATTTTCTTTTCTATATCCTTATTAAAATACCAAAAAATATATTGTAAGACTAATTTTTCTTTTTTTAGAAATAGTTTAACATGTTTAGAAGTTTGTTTGATTAAAAGACATTAAAACCTCAAAAACATTTTAATATAAATTTCTCATCTAAAAAAATCCAAAAAATATATGATCTTTTAATTAGAATTTTATTTTATTGTTTAGTATGTTAAAAAACTCCAAAAATATTTTCCATTCAAAGTAACAATTTCTCGATCCAACGTCGAGTTTCTTCCTTTCGAAAATCATTATCATAATCATGCCGAAAGATTGAGTGATAAGGGGTGAACACCTTTTAAATACCTTGAGCTCTTGGACTAAAACGCGTTAATTAAGTTTTTAAACCTTTTTTAATCCAATCAAAGTGATTAAGTGACAAGGGGTGAACACCTCTTGAATACCTTTAATCCTTTGAACCAAACTTTTAAAGTATTTTTCCTAATCAAATCAAAGTGATCGAGTGACAAGGGGTGCACACCTCTTGAATACCTTTGATCATTTGAATCAAATATTAAAAATATTCCTTAATTAAATCAAAGTGATTAAGTGACAAGGGGTGCACACCTCTTGAATACCTTTGATCCTTTGAATCAAACTTTTCTTAATTAAATCAAAGTGATTAAGTGACAAGGGGTGCACACCTCTTGAATACCTTTGATCCTTTGAATCAAACTTTTCTTAATTAAATCAAAGTGATTAAGTGACAAGGGGTGCACACCTCTTGAATACCTTTGATCCTTTGAATAGAAATATTTCTTAATTAAATCAAAGTGATTAAGTGACAAGGGGTGCACACCTCTTGAATACCTTTTATCCTTTGAATCAAACTTTTCTTAATTAAATCAAAGTGATTAAGTGACAAGGGGTGCACACCTCTTGAATACCTTTGATCCTTTGAATAGAAATATTTCTTAATTAAATCAAAGTGATTAAGTGACAAGGGGTGCACACCTCTTGAATACCTTTTATCCTTTGAATCAAACTTTTCTTAATTAAATCAAAGTGATTAAGTGACAAGGGGTGCACACCTCTTGAATACCTTTGATCCTTTGAATAAAAATCTTTCTTAATTAAATCAAAGTGATTAAGTGACAAGGGGTGCACACCTCTTGAATACCTTTGATCCTTTGAATAAAAATATTTCTTAATTAAATCAAAGTGATTAAGTGACAAGGGGTGCACACCTCTTGAATACCTTTTATCCTTTGAATCAAACTTTTCTTAATTAAATCAAAGTGATTAAGTGACAAGGAGTGCACACCTCTTGAATACCTTTGATCCTTTGAATAAAAATCTTTCTTAATTAAATCAAAGTGATTGAGTGACAACGGGTGCACACCTCTTTGAATACCTTTGATCCTTTGAACCGAACAATAAACATCCTTCATAAAATTAACCAACAAACTCGTAGTTTTTTGCCCGAACTACGATTGCTCTGACTTTCCCATTGCACGAGGGAATACGTAGGCACAAGATACAAATGTCTTGGCGAGCATAATAATAAAAAAAATCTTTCCTTTTCTTTCACAATAATAAAAAAAACCTAAAAATCCTTTCTTTTATTTTTTCTTGATTAATAAACTAAAGAACGCAAACATTACGCAAACACTCATTCATAAAACTAACTAAATGGGTCCCATCGAGTACGATGGAGGTGAGGGGTGCTAATACCTTCCCCTTGCTTAACCGACTCCCGAACCCTAATTTGGTTACGATGACCATCTTATCCATTTCTTTTTAATCGTGGGTTTTATTCGACATTTTCCCTTTCCATTTTGGAATAAATAAAGATCGGTGGCGACTCTGTTCTTTTCGAGTGTGTATACACCTTGAGTATTTTTTAGCGCTACAGCCCCCATCCTTCCAGCAGACACATGTGCCCCCATCCTTCCAGCAGACACATGTGCCCCCATCCTTCCGGCAGACCGGAGGATTTGGTTTTCCACCTCCCACACATACTAGTCCCTCATCTTTCCAGCAGATTGGAGGATCTAGTTTTCCACCTCCCACACAGACTAGTCCCACCCCACATCCCCCACATGTGCCCCCACAGGGTGATGATCAGGCGGAGGATGAGACTGCGGATGATCAGTTGGATGGGAGCGATCTTCGAGGGGATGATGATCCGAGTCAGATTCATATCATTGACAGGAGATTTTTAATTAGGCCCAAAGGAAGCTCGTAAGTTTTTTATTTATCAATTTTTATTTAAGTATACATTTCCATTTTTTATAACTTTATAATTAATGTTAATTCAATTAATGTTGTTTAGATTCACGCCGAGTCGGACTGCTGCCAAAGTTATAAGTTATATAATTCAGCAGAATTATAAAAAGCTTATAAAGACTTTTAAAGATATTAAGGGCGATGATAGAGATCATTGGTTTGCGAAATTTCAGGTATACTTAATTTATTGTTTAAGTTATTGTTATTTAAATAACTTTTTCACTACAATTATCTAACTTTTATTTTATCTACTTTTAATGCAGGAAAAATGTGTGTGGGAACCAATGAAAGAGAGACAGATTAAAAAAATTATTATGGCAGAACTGCAAGACGACTTTCTGACATGCTACGACGTGTTAGAAAGCGTTGGGAACTTCATGGCATCCGTCCTAGTTGGATAGGAGAAGAAATCTTTCGGGAACTTCTTAAATATTGGGAGAGTGATGAGTTTGCGGCCAAATCTGAAAATGCAAAGAAGATGAGAGCATCTGAGGGTGGTTGCCTTAATGCTGTTGGAAGTATAAGCACTGCTGAGCATGTTCGTCGCATGGTAATAATTATTACCACTTCTCAAAGTTATAATTTCAATTAATAATTGATATTATTAATTATAGTTTATTTTGTTATTTAGACTAAGGAATTAAATAGACCTCCACTTATGACCGAGCTGGTTGCGAGGACTCGGAAAAAGAAAATAGGAGCTTTTGTTGACAGTCATACACAAAAAGCTATGGTAAGTTATTTAAGCTATCGGTATTATTTTTTTAAGCTATCTGTATTATTTGGTTAAGCTATCGGTATTATATTTGGTTAAGTTATCGGTATTATTTGGTTAAGTTGGGTATTATATTTGGTTAAGTTATCGGTATTATATTTGGTTAAGCTATCGGTATTATTTGGTTAAGTTGGATATTATATTTGGTTAAGTTATCCGTATTATATTTGGTTAAGCTATCGGTATTATTTGGTTAAGTTGAGTATTATATTTGGTTAAGCTATCCGTATTATATTTGGTTAAGCTATCGGTATTATTTGGTTAAAGTTGAGTATTATATTTGGTTAAGCTATTTGTATTATATTTGGTTAAGCTATCGGTATTATTTGGTTAAAGTTGGGTATTATATTTGGTTAAGCTATCGGTATTTCTTTAAGCGATGAATTGTGATGTATTTGGTGGGGATTGTGAAGTGCCGATAAAGTGTTGATATATATGAATCAAATTGGTGATCAAAGTTAGAATGTATGTGTTATAATGTATGAGTTAAATCGGGATTATTATTCTGATTTATTAATTAATTCCGACAGGTAGAATGTATGTGTTATAATGTATGAATTAAATCGGTATTATTATTCTGATTTATTAATTAATTCTGACAGGTAGAATGTATGTCTTATAATTTTCATGTGGCATGTGACATTTTGTGGCGTGAAAATCATGTGGCAACTAAATTTGTGGCGTGAAATTCATGTGGCAACTAAATTATATTTAACTTTTTTTTGTATGTGTAGGATGATTATCAGGCATTGCTTGTAAAATTTCTGACTGCTAATCCTCAGTATACTCCAAGACCGGGAGAGCCGCCTCATCCAGATGTAGATTTTTATCTTTGGAGTAAAGTCATTGGCGGCAAGGGGCCTAACGGGTGTTTTTTTGGTGGTGGAAATTTGGCAGGCACCTTGAGATCTGATGATAGAACTCTATATCAAAGAGTTCTCGACGGGGAAGGAGGTTCACATCCTGTAACTTTAACAGATGAACAGAGAGACACTGTAAGACAATTGGCGATAAATGAGGTGAGGCGTGAGGCGGCGGAACGTGAAGTGACACTGAAAGCCCAAATGGAGGCCCAAATGATGGCAATGCGAAGTGAGCATCAGCGGGAAATGGAGGTCATGGCGAAAAGACAATCGGATATGGAGGCACAAATGCGACAATTTATGCAATCCTTTGGTGGAAACCAAAATATGGGGGGTTCTGCGCCGACTGATCAGGAAAATCTAAATGAGGATGAGTTTCCCGACCCGGATTGATTGTTGATTTAGTTTAGTTTTTATTTTGTTGTTATAACTTTTAATTTTGAATTTGTGTAAACTATTAATTAAATTATAATTAAATTATTTAGTAATACTAGATTTATAATTTTACTTTCTTAATTTTAATATTAGATTTATATTTAGTTTATTGAATTAATTTATAAATTTTATAAATTTTAATATATTTAGTTTATTAATTTAATTATATATATATATATATATATATATATATATATATATATATATATATATTTGTTTTTTTGAAAAAAAATAAAATATTAGTGACGTGATTTCCATGTCACTAAGTAATGACATGAAAATCACGTCGCAACATTAGACATTAAATGCGCATTTCAGTTGACTCCTAGGCAAATTTAGTGACGTGATTGCCATGTCACTAAGTAGTGACATGTAAATCACGTCGCAACTAAATATGCTTTTCTGACCCAAACGCTGCTACGCCTGCTCTGACTGAAAATTCATTAATCTCTGACCCAAGTTTTGCGACGTGATTTTCACTTCACTAAATAGTGAAGTGAAAATCACGTCACTAAAAGTTGCCACCTTGCCTCCTGCGACGTGAATTTTCACTTCGCAAATATTGGTTTGTGATGTGTTTTTTTGGTTTGTGGCGTGATATTCACGTCACTACTGAGGCTTTTTTTTGTGGTGATGTTTCTCAGCCATAATCCAATGTTCAATATGGGATCACAATCTACATACAAATTTACTGAGAAAAGTGAATACATATATGACTATATATACTTCAAAAGATAATTTTAATTATGACTCGATAACATGATTTAGAGATATATGACAATAAAAAATGATGCATGTGTTCTATCATATTTAAGTTTACTTGTGAGACATTAAAGTAAATACAATAGATTTATTTCAGCATTGTAAACTCAGAATATTTCTTTCAAACAATAGCATAAAACTAAAAACACTAAAGTCCAAAGTAAAATAAAATAATTTCAAACTTACAGCTTCAAGCTCAACTCTATCAAACATGAACATTCTTTTTACTTTGCATCTGGCTCTATTAGCAACCACGAGATTGTGCATGGAATTTCTATAAGTGCTTCTTCCAACTTTACTAGTTGCCTTTGAAAAAAAAGAGATTATGATAATGATACCACTAAACTTCATCAGAAAAATATTGTATCATAAAGACCAAGAAAACCAATTTACCTTGTTTTTTGATGTAGCCCTTGAGGTTGAGTTTTGTATAATTTAGTTGGATAGGTAAAGCTTGGTTAGAGTCTTCAATTGATTTTTCCCATTCACCAAGCTTCAACCAACACATTGCTCTTCCCCATATGCCACGAGCAAGGTTCAGTCTACAAGTCAAATTTGAAAAGATAAGTGCCATGAATTTGAGCTCTTGCCACCATTCTTACATTGTTAAGCAAAACAACAACATTTTGAGAATCAATCTGGTTTTACTTTTCAGAAGTTGCAAGTGAATTCTCAAACCCAAAATACATCAATAATTGAGTTTATTCCCACTTCAACCAAAACCATTTGCCCCTTTGAATTTTTCAGTGAAAGTTACTGTTGTGAAAAACGATGTCAAAAATAAAGTATAATGGGAAATTAGGAAAGACAAGAAAAAACAACAAGGATTGGTTATAACTGCTATTCTTTTACTTTCTCTTCAAACAAGATTACAAGTGTTACAAGAATAACAAATAACCCTCTCACCCTAAATTAGGATTTACAGTATGCAATGATGAGAGACTAATATGCTATTTATAATAAAACCTAACATACTAAACTAATAGAATTTTTCACAAATACCCATTACAAGCCAACTTAGGGTACAAGTTAACTTAAACAATTGGACATAATAACAAGGCCCAGTTCGAAATACTATAATAACCCTAGCATTTCAACACCTACATACTAGAACACACTTCGACTACAGTACGTAGGTCTTCAACACAATCTCTATCGAACCAGAAGTTACCTTTCGAAGCACTAGAGTTCGATCCAATTCTCACAGTTAGTAATACAAATGATGACTAAACTCACTTTCCTAGAGCTACCTCAATCAGAGCTTTGACAATGTTAGAAAAAAAGCTTTAGAAAACATCTCGACAAAAACAACAATAAGTCTGCATAGCATGAAGACGATGATTTTTAGAAGTGGAATTATATCCACTAACAAAACTGAGTATTATAGATTCTTTAAGGAACTCAAACTCTTTGATTGAAGGTCTACAAAATCTGATTTACATTTATATATAAAAACAAAAATAAATAGAACTAAAATAATAAATTTATTTTAAGCATTAACTCACCAAATTTGATGCATCAGATTTCTTTTTTCATTAATATATAAAAATAAAAATAAATTACCTTATAGGCATGTCCCTATTTTCAATTCAACAACCATCTTATAAGCACTTGAATTTGTCGAGGAATCTATAGATTTTTTTTAATAGACAATTGATTATAGAAATTGCATTAGGGGTGCAACCCTTACAACCAGAAAACTCTAAAAAGAGTTGAAACTATTAAGAGGTAGCTTGTACCAATCATAGAAAATAAGCCTAGACTTAGAATCACTATTACATAACCATCTCCAAGAATAAAGCAAAATGTTGTAAATAATCACTTCATAGCTAAAGGAAGCATTTTCAAAAATAATGTTGTTTCTAGTGTTCCAAATACTCCAAATAAGAGCCAACAAAATGAGATTGATTTTTGCTCTATTCTTTATATTTTTCACCTTCTCTTGAATGCTTCCAAAAATTTTGAAATCGTCCAAGGAAAACTCCAATCCGGTGCCTAACCAAAGATATATTATATCCCAAATCGCTTTTAAGACAAGACAATGGTAGAAGAGGTGTTCCAAAGTTTCCGGATGGTTTGAACAAAATACATAATCTAGGGAGGAAAAGTTGGATATACCTCTATGGGCCAAAAGATCTTTTAGAGGAAGTCTATTGATAAAGAATCTCCAAGAGAAGATTTTATCTTTTTCGGAATATATATCTTCCAAACAAGTTCCAACAATTTGATTGTAGAAGATGTCCAAGCCAAGTCCTTTGCGTTAGACACCGCCGTAGAAACACTAGAAACCGAAAAACAACCGTTAGAAGTTAGATTCCAATGAAAGTCATTAACGTCGGTATTATCCGGTTTGATACCGTTTAAAAGAACCTTTAGGTCCCTCAATTGAGATGCCCCGGCCGAGTCTCCCCCAATAGTATCCGGAGGAGGCATTCGCTCAATATCAACAATAACTTCAATGTTCCAAGAAAAAGTTCTGTTATTCCAAGAGACCACCTCGCTAACCGCACAAAGCTTATTGGTTGAAAGATCGAACAAGTATGGAAAAGAGGTACCAAGAGTTTGATCTTCCAACCAACAACTATGCCAAAAAAGAATGTTGTTGCCTCTCTTGAACTTGCAATTAACCCACTCGGAGAATCCCTCATCGAAGCACTCCCCCCTTGAAATCGTTGAGAATAACATCCTTCCACCAAGAAGAATCCTCACGGTTTAGAACTTCCTCACAAGAGGCTAACACTTTGAGTTTTGGATTGTGATATCTCAAGAGAAGAAATTTACTCCAAATTGCTTTGTCCTCCTTCAAAATTCTCCACTTCCATTTTAGAAGAAGAGCTTTGTTCATTTCACCGACATCTCTTATTCCTAACCCTCCTTTCTCTTTGGGCTTACAAACATTCTTCCACTTCACCCAATGGATGCATCTTTTGTTGATATTATCATTCCACAAAAAATTACTAAGAAGACTTCTTGTTTCTTGTAAGATTTTCTTAGGTGTTTTATAGAAAGAGAGAGTGAAAATAGGATTAGCATTAAGCACCAAAGTAATTAAAGTCACCCTACCACCGATTGATATGTTTCTACCCTACCACCTAGATAATCTTGATTTGATATTATCCACAACATCCTTCCACACTCTCTTTCTCCTACCGCAATCACTAATCCAAATTCCTAAGAATTTAAAGGGAAAACTTCCTTTTTTGCAAGAGAGAAAGCTAGTGGCCGAATTTAAAAGCCAATCACCAATATTTCTTTGAACATCATCTCTCTCTTATATTTCTTTTTAATGTTTTTTTCTTGTGCATCGTTTTTAATTTTCACTTTCAATATGAAGATAAACTCAGGTAAAATCAAATATAGATGTTTATTTTTTTAGGGATTTAGATTTGTTCATTAATTTACTTTAAGTCAAGATTTTTTGATTTGGTATTTTTATATTGATCTATTTTTCTACTAACAAATTAGTATTTTTATGTTAGTTGTGATTATTAGTACTACTCTTTCCGATATTATATATAATTTTTGTGAATGCTTGTTGCTTGAGATGACGATAGTCGAAGTTGAAAAGTTGGAGCTAGCTGGAGTAAAAAAAATCCTTTGTGTTTAATTGTAAGTTATGTTTTTGTTTTTTTATTAATTTTAATATTTTGACTATATTTCCTTAAATGCAGGTTCTATGTTCTAAGTTCTGTACACTGGTGTGAAGTTTTTATTGTGTTTGGAATTGTAGGTGTGGAATTGTTTATCTTGCTCACAAAATACTATATATTTTTTGGAGTAAAATGTTTTATCTTCTATAATTTTTGAAGTAAAATGTTATTAAAAAGGGTAAAAAAATACTGTGAAATATGTTGTTCAATGTTTTATATATATTTTTAATATTAATTTTCTGTTTATAAAATATCTGAATAATTATGAATATTCAATGAGCTTGGACTAGGAATCACGGTAAAAGATAGAAATGGATGGACTTGAGCTATTGCAAATAATTTTTAAATGAAGTACAAAAATGATAGTGTGCATGTATCTTTTTAATAAAGGTGAATTTTAATAATAGCTATATTGTTAAAGTCGTGAAGTGTCGAGAATGCTTTAGGAAGCTTATCGTTTTTTTGGGATTTGTTCATATATTTAAACTCTTCAATTTTTATCAAATTCCAGCATATAATTAAGAAGTTCATATTGAATCTTCTTGTCATGGTCTTTTATTTTAGTCATATATTTTAATTGAGCCTTCAATTTCTTTTAGAAAAAAAAAGTTGTTATCAATAGGAAAATTTTTAGATAGGCATAGGCATAGACATAGACATGAAGTTTTTTTACACACAATAAATAACAAAATTTAATTAATTAGAAAATAAAACCAATTTTTTTTCTCCTTTATAATTACAACCACCCTATAAATTCAATTTAAAAAATTAAAAATTTTCTCTCTTCTTATTAATTGTTCTTAAAATATAAATTTAGGGTTGTTTCTATACAAAAATTTCTCGTAAACACGGTTAAAAAATATTTTCACTTATTTTGCCTTTTTTTTCTTCAAAAGGTGTTAGAGAAAGACAGATGCTCAACAAAATCAATTTCAAGCAATTGAAAGAGTTAGAAAATGAATCTCTTAGAAAACGTTTCTCCAAAGATGATGATAGAAAAAAAAATTCAGCAACTATAATATCTAAAATCCTAGGGTAAACAAGACCAATATAAAACAGAATTTGCAGCAACAATAAAGAAGAAGATTTGTGATAATTCTATAATTTTATTCCATACGTAGCAAGATTGGCTGCTGCACTGGAAGCTAATCCTTGCAGGGAGATTGTGGTTTGGAGACCTCAACATCCAGTTCTGCTCGGGGATTTCAAGACTCTCTTTGACTTTCTGAGGGAAAACCCTTCTAAGGAAGACCCAAGCTTGGTCATTGCAGAAGTTGTTGACCCACCAGAAGTTGAAGGTCCTTCTGCCCCCAGGAATCTAGCTGCCATTCTTCAGGCACTTGAGAATGGAGACTCTGAGATTCCAGTTGCAGATTATGGAGATGCTTCTATGCAAGAAGCAGATATAGAAGATCATGTTGCTGAATAAGTTCCTGTTGACGAAAACTCTGCAAATGATTTATCTATAGAAGCTGCAGATCATAATGCCATCCCTGTGAATAGAAGCGGTGAAGCTTCTTCTGATGCATCTTCTCGTCTTGCAAGGACTCTGGAAGATATTCAGAAGAAACAGGATGAGCAAACCTCAGTCAATGCTGAGTTTAGAGCTTTCATGGAGAGGCAAGAAGGACACAACAATATGGTTCAAGAGATGCTGGCTAAGATCATGTCAAGGCTAGGGCCATCTTAGATTGAGTCTTTGTTGTTTTGTTTTGTGCTTTTGCTGCATCTGTTTTTGTGCATCTTGTCTTCCTTCTCTTCGTGTACTTCTGTACTTCTGGATTGTTGCGCTTAAATGAAAGTTATCCTTTTCTTCCATGTGTTTCTTTTTAGTTTTTCATCTGAATCTTTTATGTTTTTGATGATATGACAAAAAGGGGGAGAAATATATGATAAATGATTTGATTTAATCAGTGGCATTTACTAACAGAACTTGCAAAGTTCTATGTTTTTAAGTTGTGTTGTTGCAGGAATCAAAGATTCAAGATCAACATAAGAAGCAACAAGATGAATCAAGCTCTTGGATTCTTGAAGCAAGCTGAGTGCCAGAAAGCTTCAGAATCAGAAGCAAGAAGGAAGAATGATCAGAAATAGCTCTTGGATTCTTGAAGCAAGCTGAGTGCTAGGAAGCTTCAGAATCAGAAGAAAGAATGATCAGAAATTCTGAAAATAGAATATGATCCAAATCATTGTCTATTTGCTCTGATACATTGTCTATTGGATCTGATATATTCTATATGGCTTATATGGCTCTGATACATATTTTGTGTTATGATACACATTTTATGTTCTAACTCATTCATGCTGACTTTTGTCGTTTAGTGTTGTTCTGTAACATTTCAGGATGTAGAGATGCTCTGATGATGCTCTGGTACATTCAACAATGTTCTGATATAACCTAGCATGAAGTGATGTAAGAAGAAATTCAAAGCTCTGAAGCTATCCGAGGGAAGCAGAAATCAGAAGCTGTGAATGTTCAAAAGACAAAGAAATTCAAGTTCTAAAGCTGTCCTAAATGGAAGCAGGAATCAGAAGCTGTGAGTGTTCTAGGGATCTAAAGAAATTCAAGTTCTGAAGCTGTCCAATGGAAGCAGAAGTCAGAAGCTATGAATTATCAAAAGACAGAAGCTTATGTGATCGTCTATACCGAAATAATCAGGGAAGTCTTTTATTATTAAAGTTCTTCGAGTATTTATTTCAGGGGGAGATTATTCATCTCAGGGGGAGATTGTTAATCTCAGGGGGAGACATATTCACATGCTTATGCTATAGCTGTGTAATTTGTCTTTAGCCGTCTGCTCTTTCTGATCGCAAATTCATATCATTTATATATGTTTTTGTCATCATCAAAAATGGGGAGATTGTTAGAACAAGATTTGTTCTGATCAATATTCTTAGTTTTGATGATAACAAGGATATGAATTTTGTGTGAGATAATGTGGTACTCTAATACATTGCAATTTCCCTTTCAGGAAATATATAAAGAGTATGCACAAATCAGCGCTCAGAAGCTTTGTCTCAGAAGGTTCAGCATGCAACATCAGAACATGGTCTGGCAAGACATCAGAAGATGGTCAAGGCAGAATCAGAATATGGGTCTATGAAAGCATCAGAAGAACTTGAGATCAGAAGCAGAAGCACTGAAGTTCTCATGGTATCACGCTCAGAAGCACTTCAAGGTCAGAAGACAAGAAGATGCTATGCACCAAGCTGTTTGACTCTGATGATATTCAAATATTATATTCAAACATCAGATCGAAAGAAAGTACAAGTGGCAGGCTACGCTGACTGACAAAAGGAACGTTGGAGGCTATTAAAGGCAACGTCAGTAGACACAGCGTGAACAAGGCTCGAGGTAGTTGACAAAAGCGTGAAACATTAAATGCAATGCTGTACGGAACACGCAAAGCATTAAATGCATCCAACGGTCATCTTCTCAAACGCCTATAAATATGAAGTTCTGATGAGAAGCAAGGTTACCAATTCTGAACGAAATTATTCTGAAAGACTTGCTGAAACGCTGTTCAATTCAAAGCTCAGAAACTTCATCTTCATCAAAGCTCACTACATTGCTGTTGTAATATATTAGTGAGATTAAGCTTAAACGTTAAGAGAAATATCACAGTTGTGATTATAGCTTTTCAGAAGCATTTGTAATACTCTTAGAATTGATTACATTAAGTTGTAAGGAACTAGAATGATCGTGTTGATCAGAATACTCTAGGAAGTCTTAGAGGTTATCTAAGCAGTTGTAACTAGAGTGATCGTGTTGATCAGGAAACTCTAGAAAGTCTTAGAGGGTATCTAAGCAGTTGTTCCTGGAGTGATCAAAGTGTGATCAGAATACTCTAGAAGACTTAGTTGCGGACTAAGTGGAAAACCATTGTAATCCGTGCGATTAGTGGATTAAATCCTCAGGTGAGGTAAATCACTCCGTGGGGGTGGACTGGAGTAGTTTAGTTAACAACGAACCAGGATAAAAATAACTGTGCAATTTATTTTTATCGTCCAAGTTTTTAAACTACACTTATTCAAACCCCCCTTTTCTAAGTGTTTTTCTATCCTTCAGAAGGCGTGTCTAGCTTGCTAACAGGCTGTGTCTTGGAAAGTGGTGAATCACGTGGGCCAACGGTTACATGTTTGAAGGGCTGAGATTGATTTGAAAAGGAATCCAATGTAATTGGCGGAACATATTGAGTCCACGCCTAGGGAAGTGCAATGAGGTCACGTGAAGTGTGGTTCTCGGGTACAGCAAGTAACTTATTACTAGATTGCAGATCTACTTTACTTGTTACTTCAATATCTAATTTGTTTTTTCCCTTCTCTCTGTCTTTTGAAAAACGCAGAGAACTTTCTTCTCCCCTCTTTCTACTCTCATTCTCAGGTGACAATAACCCAGAGTTTGGAAGCTTCCAAGCTGAAGACGAGATAGCCTCTGAAGCGTGCGTCGTACTTCCCTCGTTCTTGTCTTGGATTTCGTTTGGCTCACCACTGTTTTGCAATGATTCTAAGATTAATGGGTGTTTTTTTTGTTTTCAGGTTGGTTGAAGGATCCGCCATTGCATGTGTAGAACTCATTGTTTCTTCTGGTGGTGGTTCGAAGTCCCCGGGGATGGTTGAATCGGAAAGTGTTTCGTCACCGTGGAAAGCTTTCAACTGAGAAATATGGAACACCAGGTGGATTTTCGATGATTCCGAGAGATCCAATCGATAAGCCACCGGTCCGATTCGATGGAAGATTTTGAGTGAACCGAAATACCGTTTAGCCAACTTCTGAGAAGTGCGACGTTGGATGGAGGTCTGACGGTATGGTTGAAGTTTGAGCAAGACGAGATCACCCACTTGAAAGGTACAGTCTTTGCGGTTCTTTTGACTTGAATCTCCATCAGTTTTATGCTTCTTTTTAAATTTTGTTGGAGTGTTTGTAACAATTCTTCTCTTTGATGCAAGGTATCATCCAAGTCTGTCAGGTCGGTGGAGCCAGCTGTGTATGGGGGAAAAGACAGAGGGGAACGTCCATAGAGTGCTTCGAAAGGCGTCATTTTTATTTCTGAATGGAAGTTTTTGTTATGCCAAAACTCAGCCAAATGTAAGTAGTTGAACCATTTCTTTGGGTTCTCACTTGTAAAACAACGTAAGTACATTTCTAAACACCTATCGGTAACTTATGTTTGACTGTCTATTTCAGGGTGGTAAGCAGAGTTATACTTCAAAGTCGTTCCTTGTGCGTGAAATAGTTCCTTCTAGAAGGTTCTGAGGAACAAAGGGTTGCGATCGAAGACTATAGACTCTGGGACGCCATGTAAGCGGCAAATCTCCACTGAAAAACGAAGGGCGAGATCTTTGGAGGAAAACTTGGAAGGAAGCGCAATGAAATGAGACTACTTAGTAAGCCTATCGTAGATAAACCAAACCACCGTGTGGCCATGAGAGTTAGGTAAGTACGTTATAAAGTCCATACTTAAGTCATTCCAAACTTTAGTAGGAGTTGATAACGGCTGAACGAGACCTAGCTTCTTTATAGTCATGTATTTGCTTTGCTGACAGATTTGGCATGCTTTAATGAAATTTTTTATGTCATTGTATACTCCAGGCCACAGGAAGGAAGAAGATAACCTAGCCAACGTTGGTTGCAAACCAGAATGACCACCCTCTGGTGTGCAATGGTACTCTATGATGATTTGATGTCGCAACCCTTGATTTTCAGGTATAGAGATTCTTTCTTTAAAGTAAATTAGTCCGTCTTTGACCTAGAAGATATTCTGTGGTGATGGATCTGTTTGAATCTTAGTCTGAAATTGTCTTCCTATAGAATCTGACTTGTAATATGCTTTCAATTGTTTGATGAGGAGAGGAACCGGAGATGATATGGATAGCAAGAGAGCTTCATCATCGTGTGTGATACGACCTAAAGCGTCAGCCACTTGATTTGCTTTACCAGGTTTGTAGTGAATATCAAACTCAAAACCTTGTAGTTTAGCAGCCCACTTCTGCTGTTCTAGTGTCTGTATTGTTTGAACTAGGAGATTCTTCAGGCTCTTTTGATCTGTAAAAATATGAAAGTGTCTCCCTATTAAGTATTGTCTTCATTTTTTTACAGCTTCTGTAATGGAGAACATATTGCGAACGTAGACAAATGATTCTTGAAGTCTTTTACTGAGTTTCTTGCTGAAAAACGCGACTGGGGGCCCTTCTTGTGAAAGAACTGCTCCCACTACAACTCTAGAAGCGTCTGTTTCCAGCACGACGGGCTTGGAGAAATCGGGAAGAACAAGAACCAGAGTTGCTGTCATCTTTTTCTCCAGTGTTGTAAAAGATGAGTCAGCTTCCTTGTTCCATTGTAATTTAGGGAAATGTAATAAATCGGTGAGAGGGGCAGTGAGAAAGGCGTAGTAACGCACAAATCTTCTATAAAAGCCGGTGAGCCCTAAAAAACCCATGAGTGCCATGAGTGAGCATGGTTTTGGCCAATTTAGAATAGCTTCTATTTTTGCTAGATCTGGGGTTACACCATCACTTGAAATAATGTGACCTAAATAATCAACACTAGGGACAACAAAAACACACTTGGATAACTTGGCATAAAACTGGTTAGATAAAAGTAATTCTAAAACCAACTTTAAATGATGTGCATGATCTGAAATGGAAGAACTTTAAATAAGTATATCATCAAAGAAAACTAAAACAAACCTTCTCAAATATGGTTGAAGCAAATCATTCATGGCCGATTGAAAAGAACTAGGAGCATTAGTTAAGACAAATGACATTACCAAAAACTCATAGTGTCTGTCAAAGGTTCTGAATTCTGTTTTATGAGTGTCCTTTGGTGTTACCATAATCTGGTGGTAGCCAGATTGTAGATCAATCTTAGAGAAAATAGTTGTCGATCCTAATTCATCAAAGAGTTCATCGATAGTATTAGTAGGTATAGGAAAATGGTCCTGAATGGTAACAACATTAAGAGCTCGATAGTCAACACAAAATCGCCATGTCTATATTTTTTTCGAACCAACAAAACTGGGGAAGAATACGGGTTATTGCTAGGTTTGATAATTCCTTCATGTAGCATTTATTTGATAAGGTCGGTCATAGCATCTTTTTGTGAGTGAGGGTAGCGATATGGTTTAACATTGACTTGGGGTGTATTGGGCAAGATTGGGATATGGTGGTCATGGGTTCTAGGTGGAGGTAAACCCTTCGGTGTGGTAAAAATGGTTGAGTGGGATTTTATAATATTGGAAATTTTTGGGGAAAGTGTGTTAGGGAGGGAGTCCGACAAGTTTGTTGTGGTGGGTTGCAAGTCAGCATCTTTATCATGAAATTCGTGACAAAGTAGTAGGTGGATGGATGTGATTGAATCATTTTGGATAAGGTGACAAAAATTATTGTAAGTGGATGGTGAAATGAGGGTTTGGTGATCACCAGTTATAGTGATCTCGTTGTTGTTGTGAGTGAAGGAAATCTTGGGAATTGAAAATCTGCCATGAGAGGCCCTAGAGTTCTTAAACTTTCCATAACTAGAACCACATCTGCTCCTTCGATTGGAAACAAGTGAAAAGAAATCTAAAATGAGATATTTTGAAGCTTTATAGGAATCTTTGGGCATACACCTGAACATGAAAGTTTAGATCCATTTCCCACCATCACAGAAAAATTTGGAATTGGTTGTGTTGGGAGTTTGAGAGGTTGGGCAATGTGCGATTGTAAAATGTTATGAGTGATGCCTGTACCAATCAAAACAGCCACCAAGAGCCTTTAATAGAACCATTAAACTTTAATGTTTTGGGAGAAAAGTATCCATTGGCTGCTTGAGGTGAAAGTTAGAAATAGGTGTCATTGATTTCGGGATTGGGAAGTAAAAGTTCACTATTGTCAATCACATCAGATGTGTTAGCTTTGTCATTCCTCAATTAGCAAAATAAATTCCCCATTGTACATTTATGGCCAGGAATAAATTTATCGTCGCAATTGAAACACAGCCCTTGGGCACGCCTTTCTTGCATCTAGGAATTGGATAATCGGCGGACTGGTAGCTTGGGTGGTTGGGTTGTGATTAAGGGTTTGCTGATTTTGCAAAGAGGTGGGGATTGTAGAAGGTGGGGTGGGTTTTGGGGTGTGTGTAGAAAATGGTTTGGTGAATTTGGGCTTAGAATCACGTAATTTAGATTCAATTAGCTTGGCTAGCCCAATGGCTTGAGAAATTGAAACAGGTTTGTGAATAGCAATCTCGTTCTAGATTTCCGGTAATGCATCTCTAGATAGCCCAACTGTAACACCCCATAAAATTCTTTATTTAATTTAATTAATTTTTGGATTAAATATTAGAATTATTTGAGTTAACTGAGAAAAATGGAATAATGAGGCTAATGGGCCAATGTCGCTTTTAGTAGAAGGGGGAAGAGAACCAAAAGGGAGAAGAGAAGTCTGAACGTGAAAGAGCAGAGAAGCGAGGAAGTGCGACGCGAAGAAGAACGAAGAATCAACCTTCAGGTAAGGGGGGACTCTTCCGTTTAACTTCTTTTATGGGATTATAGATAGTAGGATAGATTGAACATGTTGTTGGATTCAATTGGGTTATGGTTAGGTTTTAGGATGTTAGGTTTTGGAAGATTTGTTGAATTGTTTGTATTGATGTTGTATGGTAGTGTTTGGGTGTTTGAAATGAGTTATAAACATGCAAAATTGTGTTTGTTGATGCTGTTTGATGTTGTAATACATTATGGTGCATTTTGGTGTGGTTTGGAATTGGTACAAGTGCTGTAAAAATGGTGATTCTGGGTTGCAGACTCGAAGTAATTGGTTACCAAAGGGTGGGTAATCGATTACTCATAGTAAAAATAGCAGGGATGACATTTTGGGAGTCGGTAATCGGTTACCGAAAGGGCAGTAACCGATTACCCATACAAAAAACAGCGTGATGGTCATTTTTGAAAGTCAGTAACCGGTTACCCTGATTTCAGTAACCGGTTACCACTGAAGCTTTTTGAAAAATTATTTTAATTTCTAAAACCCATATCTTTCAAACCGTAAGTCGGATTTTAGTGCCGTTTTGAGCACGGTAAATCTAATCAAATAATTTATATAATAAAATGGTGTTTTGAGTTGTGACTCGATTTTATTTGGTTGTGGTGGTTTACACTTATAGGTACGCTAATGAATGGTTTACCTGTATGATGTTGTGGTTGTAACCGATGTTTGTTATACATGTATTGTTGGTATAAACTACGTGTTTTACTATGGTTGAAGAATAGCATGATTATGTGTGGCTATTTATTATGGTAATTGATGATTATGACATTTAGTCGATTTATGTGGGTGATGAGCATGTTATGGTTGATGCATGCATTCATAATCATTATGTGGCTGGTCCTTGACGATGGTGGATCAGTGGTAGCTAATTCCCATTGTGCGGAATTAGTGAGTGGGTGTTACCGTATCCTTGATGATGGTGGATCGGTGAGTTGGGTTATCCCAGATTTTGGTACCACATGCATGTAGTTGCATTGCATTAGGCTGTTTGTGCTATTATAACATGAATGGAAGATTGTCCAATGTTATAATATGTGTTGATTGGTTGTTTGCTTACTGATTGTATGGTTTGAATCTGATCGTAACTGTGATTGGGTGAATGGCATGTGAAATGATATTTTATTATCTATATCTTATAACATTAGTTAAATGTGAATGAGACTCACCCTTACTGTTGTTATTTTTCCGATTGAGGAGTAGCTCTTGTACTTGGTGAGGATTAGCTCGTCAAGTAGTTCGTTAGAGTCAGTTGGGTCTGTGTCATGCTCTGGTCGTGTAACACTGGGGGCGTTGTTTAGAGTTATTTGTGGAACTCTTTTTACTTCAGTATTTTATTATGGTGGTGTTTTAAGCCTATGACTTTGGATGTTGCATTGTTCAGATGTTAAATATAATTCCGCTGTGTTAACATGACGATCTGAATGATATTTGGGTTTAACGTTCCTTTTTATGGCATGACATGAGTATTATTTTAATTATATGGAAGTTGTAATGCCCTTTTCATGTTTTACTCTGATTATTGTTTAATATTTATGCGGGGTATTAGAAGGGTGTTACAATAGTGGTATCAGAGCATAGTCGGTCGTTTGAGTCAGAGTCTTAGTGTCGGTTAATCCTTCGTATACGATTAGTGTAAGGTTGACACTGTCGATACTTCTTGTTCTAATGAATATTGTTTGATATTTAGCAGAACAATGGCCGGAAGAGGTGGAAGGAACGACGATGCGATTGCTGAGGCTCTAGGCATGATTGCTGGTGTGTTGGGAGGGAATGCCAATGGAGCTGGAATTGGTGCTGACAGGCAGCTGAACAGTTTTCAGAGGCACAACCCTCCGTTGTTCAAAGGCACTCACGATCCCGAAGGCGCCCAGAAGTGGCTAAAGGAAATTGAAAGGATCTTCCGGGTGATTGATTGTGACGAAAATCTGAAGGTGAGATATGGCACTCACATGCTGTCTGAAGAAGCTGATGATTGGTGGATGGCTAGTAGGGACGAACTGCAAGCTGCAGGTGTTGCAATCACTTGGGCTGTGTTCAAGAGAGAATTCTTGCGGAGGTACTTTCCTGAGGATGTTAGAGGCAGGAAAGAGATCGAATTTTTGGAGCTGACACAAGGTAACATGACCGTGCCAGAGTATGCGTCCAAGTTTGTTGAGCTGACAAAGTATTATGTCCACTACAACAATGATGAGGCTAGTGAGTTCTCGAAGTGTGTTAAGTTTGAAAATGGTCTCCGTGACGAGATTAAACAGGGTATCAGATACCAGAGGATTCGCAGGTTTGTCGATTTGGTTGACTACAGCCGAATATTTGAAGAGGACAATATTAAGTTGAAGTCGTCACACTCTCGCGAGTTAGTCGACAGGAAAGGGAAGAAGCATATGGATCGTGGTAAGCCATATGGTAAGGGTAACCAGAAAGCTGGAGGCTGGAAGAAACTTAGTGGGGGAGACTCTAGTGCCCCTATTAAGTGCTTCAAGTGTGGAGAACCTGGACATTGCATTCACGAGTGCAAAAGTGAGGAAAAGAAGTGCTATAGATGTGGAAAGGCAGGTCACATTGCTATTGAGTGAAAAGGGAACACTGTGACTTGTTTCAACTGTGGAGAAGAAGGTCATATTAGTCCTAAGTGTCCTAAGCCGAGGAAGAATCAAGCTGGTGGTAAAGTGTTCGCCTTATCTGGTTCGGAGACTACTCCAGAGGATCGGTTGATTAAAGGTACGTGTTTTATCCATGGCACTCCTTTAATTGCAATAATAGATACTGGGGCAACTCACTCGTTTATTTCATTGGATTGTGCTAAACGTCTGAATTTGGAAATATCTGATATTAATGGGAGTATGATCATTGACACTCCTGCGTCGGGTTCAGTGACTACTTCGTTTGCTTGTTTGAACTGTCCAATTGATATTTTTGGTAGATAATTCGGAATGGACTTAGTGTGCCTTCCGTTGGAACAACTTGATGTTATCCTAGGCATGAATTGATTGCAATTTAATCGGGTTCATATCAACTGTTTCACGAAGACGGTTATTTTTCCTGAAGATGTCAGTGTTGAGGATTTAGCAATGACTGCTAGACAAGTGGATGAAGCAATGAAGAATGGGGCTGTCGTATTTATGCTGATTGCATCTATGGAAGTGAAAAAGAAAGCGGTGAGTAGTGATTTACCGGTAGTATGTGAATTCCCAGAAGTTTTCCCAGAAGATGTAAGAGAGTTACCGCCAGAGAGGGAGGTAGAATTTGCTATTGAGTTAGTTCCTGGAACCATTCCTGTGTCGATGGCGCTGTATCGTATGTCGGCATCTGAGTTAGCTGAGTTGAAAAGTCAATTAGAAGAATTACTGGAAAAAGAATTCATTCGTCCTAGTGTGTCACCGTGGGGTGCGCCGGTGCTGTTGGTAAAGAAGAAAGAAGGCTCTATGAGATTGTGTGTGGATTATAGGCAACTGAATAAAGTTACTATCAAGAATCGGTATCCATTACCGAGGATTGATGATTTAATGGATCAACTGGTTGGTGCGAGCATGTTCAGCAAAATTGACTTGAGGTCGGGATATCATCAGATTCGTGTGAAGACGGACGATATTCAGAAGACGGCATTTAGAACAAGGTATGGTCATTACGAATATACAGTGATGCCATTTGGAGTAACTAATGCGTCAGGGGTTTTCATGGAGTATATGAATAGGATCTTCCATCCTTATCTGGACCAGTTTGTGGTGGTATTTATCGATGATATTCTAATATATTCTAAAAGTGAAGACGAGCATGCAGAGCATCTAAGAGTGGTATTGGAACTATTGAAGGAAAAGAAACTTTATGCGAAACTGTCAAAGTGTGAGTTTTGGCTAAGTGAAGTAAGCTTTCTTGGGCATGTAATTTCTAAAGATGGTATTGCCGTTGACCCAACGAAAGTAGAAGCAGTGTCTCAATGGGAAGCTCCAAAATCAGTTTCCGAAATCCGTAGTTTCCTTGGTCTTGCGGGTTACTATAGAAAGTTCATTGAAGGTTTTTCAAAGTTAGCATTGTCGTTAACTAAGTTGACTAGGAAGGGTCAAGCTTTCGTCTAGGATTCGAAATGTGAAGAAGGATTCCAAGAGTTGAAGAAGAGGTTGACTAGTGCGCCGATCTTGATTTTGCCCAATCCGACGGAGTATTTTGTTTTTTATTGTGATGCTTCATTGATGGGGTTAGGAGGTGTATTGATGCAGAATCAACAGGTAGTATCTTATGCGTCGAGACAACTCAAAGTGCATGAGAGAAATTACCCGACTTGTGACTTAGAGTTAGCAGCAGTGGTATTTGTGTTGAAGTTGTGGAGGCATTATCTGTACGGTTCGAGGTTTGAGGTATTTAGTGATCACAAGAGCCTGAAGTATCTCTTTGATCAAAAAGAGCTGAATATGAGGCAAAGAAGATGGTTAGAGTTCCTCAAGGATTATGATTTTGGGCTGAATTACCATCCGGGCAAAGCAAACGTGGTTGCCGATGCTTTGAGCAGGAAGTCCTTGCATATGTCTATGCTGATGGTGAGAGAATTGGATTTAATTGAACAATTCAGAGATTTAAGTTTGGTATGCGAAGACACTCCTATCAGTGTTAAGTTGGGTATGTTGAAGCTGACTAGTGGTATTATGGAAGAGATTCGAGAGGGTCAGAAGACTAATGTCGAGTTGGTTGATAAGTTGACTCTGATTAACCAAGGCAAGGGAGGTGAATTCAGAATCGACGAGAACGGTATTATGAGGTTTGGCAATCGTGTTTGTGTTCCTGATGTTTCCGAATTGAGGAAGAGTATTCTGGAAGAAGGACATCGTAGTGGATTGAGTATTCATCTTGGTGCTACCAAGATGTATCATGACTTAAAGAAGCTGTTTTGGTGGCCTGGAATGAAAAAGGAAATAGCTGAATTTGTTTATGCTTGTTTGACTTGCCAGAAATCAAAGATTGAGCATCAGAAGCCGTATGGAGCTATGCAACCGTTATTTATTCCAGAATGGAAGTGGGATAGTATATCTATGGATTTTGTTTCTGGTTTGCCAAATACGGTGAAGAACTATGAAGCCATTTGGGTTATTGTAGACAGGTTGACGAAGTCTGCTCACTTTATACCAATGAGAATGGATTATCCAATGGAGAAGCTGACTCAATTATATATTGAGAAGATAGTGAGTTTACATGGTATTCCTTCGAGTATCGTGTCAGATAGAGATCCAAGGTTTACATCCAGATTCTGGGAAGGTTTGCAGAAGGCTTTGGGTACTAAGCTGAGACTCAGTTCTGCTTATCATCCGCAGACGGATGGACAGACGGAAAGAACCATTCAATCACTAGAAGATTTGTTGCGTGCTTGTGTGTTGGAAAAAGGCGGTGCTTGGGATAGTTATCTACCCTTGATCGAATTTACCTACAATAATAGCTTTCACTCGAGTATTGGTATGGCTCCGTTTGAAGCTTTGTATGGTCGGCGGTGTAGGACGCCTTTATGTTGGTATGAATCTGGTGAAAGTGCTGTGATTGGACCAGAAATTGTTCAGGAGACGACAGAAAAGATTAAGATGATTCAGGAGAAAATGAAGGCTTCTCAGAATCGTCAGAAGAGTTATCATGATAAGAGGCGGAGAACACTTGAATTTCAAGAAGGAGATCACGTATTCATGAGAGTTACTCCTATGACTGGTATTGGACGAGCTCTAAAGTCAAAGAAATTGACTCTGCGTTTTATTGGTCCATTCCAGATTACGGAAAGAGTAGGGGAAGTGGCGTATCGCATTGCGTTGCCACCGACGCTTGCTAATCTGCATAATGTATTCCATGTGTCGCAGTTGAGGAAATACATTGCCGATCCATCTCATGTGATCCAAGTAGATGATGTACAGGTAAAGGATAATCTGACAATTGAAACTTTGCCTATGAGGATTGAAGATCGGAAGGTGAAACAATTGCGTGGCAAGGAGATAGCGTTGGTCAGAGTAGCTTGGGGAGGACCAGCCGGTGGAAATGTTACGTGGGAATTGGAGAGCCAGATGAAGGACTCCTACCCGGAACTCTTTGCCTAAGGTATGTTTTCGAGGACGAAAACTTTTTTTAGTGGGGGAGAGTTGTAACACCCCATAAAATTCTTTATTTAATTTAATTAATTTTTGGATTAAATATTAGAATTATTTGAGTTAACTGAGAAAAATGGAATAATGAGGCTAATGGGCCAATGTCGCTTTTAGTAGAAGGGGGTGTCAGTTATGAAGCCCATTTCTAATGATAAACTTATTTTCATAAAATAAGAAAAAAGAAGGAATTGTGGGAAGAGAACCAAAAGGGAGAAGAGAAGTTTGAACGTGAAAGAGCAGAGAAGCGAGGAAGTGCGACGCGAAGAAGAACGAAGAATCAACCTTCAGGTAAGGGGGGACTCTTCCGTTTAACTTCTTTTATGGGATTATAGATAGTAGGATAGATTAAACATGTTGTTGGATTCAATTGGGTTATGGTTAGGTTTTAGGATGTTAGGTTTTGGAAGATTTGTTGAATTGTTTGTATTGATGTTGTATGGTAGTGTTTGGGTGTTTGAAATGAGTTATAAATATGCCAAATTGTGTTTGTTGATGCTGTTTGATGTTGCAATACATTATGGTGCGTTTTGGTGTGGTTTGGAATTGGTACAGGTGCTGTAAAAATGGTGATTCTGGGTTGCATACTCGAAGTAATCGGTTACCAAAGGATGGGTAATCGATTACTCATAGTAAAAACAGCAGGGATGACATTTTGGGAGTCGGTAATCGGTTACCGAAAAGGCAGTAACCGATTACCCATACAAAAAACAGCGTGATGGTCATTTTTGAAAGTCAGTAACCGGTTACCCTGATTTCAGTAACCGGTTACCACTGAAGCTTTTTGAAAAATTATTTTATTATCTAAAACCCATATCTTTCAAGCCGTAAGTCGGATTTTAGTGCCGTTTTGAGCACGGTAAAGCTAATCAAATAATTTATATAATAAAATGGTGTTTTGAGTTGTGACTCGATTTTATTTGGTTGTGGTGGTTTACGCTTATAGGTACGCTAATGAATGTTTTACCTGTATGATGTTGTGGTTGTAACCGATGTTTGTTATACATGTATTGTTGGTATAAAATACATGTTTTACTATGGTCGAAGAATAGCATGATTATGTGTGGCTATTTATTATGGTAATTGATGATTATGACATTTAGTCGATTTATGTGGGTGATGAGCATGTTATGGTTGATGCATGCATTCATAATCATTATGTGGCTGGTCCTTGACGATGGTGGATTAGTGGTAGCTAATTCCCATTGTGCGGAATTAGTGAGTGGGTGTTACCGTATCCTTGATGATGGTGGATCGGTGAGTTGGGTTATCCCATATTTTGGTACCACACGCATGTAGTTGCATTGCATTAGGCTGTTTGTGCTATTATAACATGAATGGAAGATTGTCCAATGTTATACTATGTGTTGATTGGTTGTTTGCTTACTGATTGTATGGTTTGAATCTGATCGTAACTGTGATTGGGTGAATGGCATGTGAAATGATATTTTATTATCTATATCTTATAACATTAGTTAAATGTGAATGAGACTCACCCTTACTGTTGTTATTTTTCAGATTGAGGAGTAACTCTTGTACTTGGTGAGGATTAGCTCGTCAAGTAGTTCGTTAGAGTCAGTTGGGATGGTGTCATGCTCTGGTCGTGTAACACTGGGGGCGTTGTTTAGAGTTATTTGTGGAACTCTTTTTACTTCAGTATTTTATTATGGTGGTGTTTTAAGCCTATGACTTTGGATGTTGCATTGTTCAGATGTTAAATATAATTCCGCTGTGTTGACATGACGATCTGAATGATATTTGGGTTTAACGTTCCTTTTTATGGCATGACATGAGTATTATTTTAATTATATGGAAGTTGTAATGCCCTTTTCATGTTTTACTCTGATTATTGTTTAATATTTATGCGGGGTATTAGAAGGGTGTTACACCAACCACTTGATTCCCAAGTTTTTTCGAATTGTGCTTGATATTCAACAACTGAATGAGTTTGTTTCAATTTGAATAATTTTAGCTTGATGATTGGCATATGTGGAAGGACCAAAACGTAATTCCAACGCCTTTGTAAATGAATTCCAATCCCGTAATTCGTGATTGTGATGCATCCATTTGAACCACGCAAGGGCTCCGCCTTTCATGTAAAATGACATCATGGGTAAACGGTTTTCCGCGGGTAGGTTATAGAAAGTAAAGAATTGATCCGCTTGGAACAACCATTCTAATGGGTTAAAACCATAAAACATTGCAAGTTCTAGTTTGTGTAACGACCGTTTTTCTTTAATTATTTATTTATGTGAGTTTTGTGAATTAATTGTGAATTATGTGTTAATTATATGCTTAATTGATTTTATGTTGTTTTATTTGGGAAATTGTTAGTAAATAGTATAAGATAGTAAGTGTTGTTGGTTATTGGGCCTAAGTTGGTATTAGTAAGTGAGGGGTGTTAGTTAGAGCCCATTAGTAATTTAAGATAGTATGGTTTTAACTAAAACAAGGGTTTTAGAGGAAATAGAAGTTAGAAGTTCATTTTGGGGTTTTTGGTGAAAGAAGAGAAGAGAGGAGAATCTCAAGGTTGGAGCTAGAGTTGTCTTCAATCCAAACCTAAGGTAAGGGTGGGATTCTTTCATGCTAAGGGGATGTATGATGATGTTTTGGGTGGGATTTAATTGTATGTTGCATCCATGGAAGTTGTGTGTAGAAAAGTTAGGGTTTATGCTATTTTCTATGGATTTACATGATTAAATATATTTTGATGATATATGTTGTTCAATAATGATGAATACTGGTTGAATTTGATGTTTATTGATGTATGGATTGTGTTTGGGTTAATGGGTGTTGTATGAGGGGAGTGGGGAAGAAAAATAGTGATTTTCTGAGTTTTACGCAGCATAGGTCGACCTACACAGAGGTATGAGTCAACCTGAGCATCTTAAAACCGCAGAAAACCCATTTTCTTTCAGCATGCGTCGACCTATAGACTCTGTGAGTCGACCTATAGCATCCTTGCGTCGACACATGAGTCGGCGAGCACATACCCGGGAGAGCTGGAAAACTGCAATGCGTCGACCTATGCTTTCTTTGCGTCAACCTGCAGATTCTATTTTTGGCAGATTTTTGTAAAGGCCATATCTTTTGAACCGTAACTCCTTTTGAAGTGTCGTTTGAACCTACGTGAAGCCCTAATTGATGTCTTTCCTATGAATATGCTTAGTATAACTTTGAATACTCTTGGAATCTTCTTGAATTGGATTTTGTTGACAATGGATATCCGGAATTGATTATGTCGTTTAAGTTGATCATGTCGTTTAGGTGGATTGTGTTGTTCGAGTCGATTATGTCGTTAAGTGTGATTGTGAATGTGCATCATTGAGTCACATTCATTGCATTGTTTGAGACGGCCCTAGTGGCAAATGTTTGAGACGGCCCTTGTGGCAAATGGTTGAGACGTCCCAATGGCAATTGTTTGAGACGCGAGTCTTACTCCAATGGTACCACATGCATCTGCATTGTTCGAGTTGCATAAGTAAAGTCGTGTGATGAGTCGTATTTGAATATTTGTGTGTGCATAACATGAATGTTATCTTATGTCGATTTGATGGTTGTTTCGTTGAGCATATGTGATAAATTCCTATGTATGCCTTAATTGAGATTGATATTATTGTTGTCGGTAAGATGTTGAATGATGTGAATGGTAGTAAGTGATATGTGTTGAGAAGTGGTGACCGATGTATGATTATTTCTCCGCTTTGAATATTATCATACACTTCTTTATAATGAATGATATCTCACCCCTTCTGTTTGAATGTTGCCCTCCGTTGGTAACGTGCAGGTAATGACGAGGAGTAGTCGTGTACCTATAGCTCGAGTCGGTGTGTGTCAATGCTCTGATACGTAACACTCGGGGAACGTTGGACTACTTGTTTATGTTTTGGCTTCTTTTGTTTATCCTTGTTAAACTTTGTCCTTATGTTATGCTGAGACCTTTTTGATGTATCGTGCCGTGTTTGGCCGTGATATTATGAGTTGTGTAGTTGTTGACATATGATTTTCCGCTGCGATGCAAGTACTTGATTGGCTGACAATGATTAATGAATTTCGATATTGTTCTCCTATATGTGTGTTGTGTATCTATGTGATTGAGCATGATATACGTATGTGATTTTGTTGTTTAAAATGTGATGCTCCGAATCTTATGTTCTATGTGCCTTGGAATTATGTACTCTGATATTCTTGTTTATTGCGGGGTAGATTTGGGGTGTTACAGTTTGAGAGTTTGAAATTGGGGAAGAGGAGAGGTTTGTTGGTGTTGTGTGTAAGATAATGGGGAAATTGAGGGATGGAGAAAGGATGCGTTGTAGTAAAGATTGGTGGGAATGAATAATAAATGGGGTCCATGTAAGATTATGTGGGGAATAGTATTTGGGAAGCTGTTCGGAAAGATTGGGGATTGGATAGTGGTTGGCTGTTTGAAAGGTTAGTGGAAAGTGGGGGAATAGTAGTATAGGGACGTGTAAAGTTTGGTGAGGCAATTGGTGTGTGTAAATTAGGCATAGCTGATGGAAAAGTGGTAGTGATAGGGAACAAAGGAGGGATTTGCGTGATACCTGATGAGCTGCCCAAGTGAATAGTAACGTTGTGAACAATAGCCGCGGAGCCAACAATATGTGAGTGAACAGTGCTGCCGTGAACAGTACCAGCGTGAATAGTGGATCCGGGAACAGTGGCAGCATGCTGCTTTTCAGCCTGAGTTGCTAGTTTTGTGAGTAAACCCATAATATTTTCATATCTAGAATCTGAAACATGTTTTTCATTGTCCATTCTTGTATGCAGCTGCTCCATTTCAGTGTGTGTCTTGAGAAATCTCTCATCCATTTGCATTTCGGTCTCTTGCATAGCATTGTCAAGGTGAAAGTGAGCTGTTTGGACAACTTCCTCAACAATATCTTTAGGGTTTTGGGGTTTGGGGGCCATGGGTTCAAGATAAAAGCACCAATTTGATAGAAAGAAGAAGATTTGTGATAATTCTCTAAAGCAAGTCATTTAAATACAAGAAGAGCTAAAACAATAAAGAAGAATATTTGTGATAATTCTCTAATTTCATTCCATAGGCAGCAAGCCATTTAAATACAAGAAGAGCTAAAACCCTAATGGGCTAATACGAAATATTGGGCCTAACCTAACAACTAATAAACATAAAAATAACATAATAGACCTATTATTTTGTAACAAATCTTTGTAACCATTTGGGTTTGAATTTCAATCTGTTGGGCCTAGCTAGCATCAGATGAAACTAAAATATGTTATTTAGAGTCTTGATGGGATAAAAAACCAGGCCCATACGAATTCAACTTCACGTTTCTTAAGTTGTGTTTTAACATTATCAAGGTTGATTTTATGGCTTTTGTTATGGAAGAAATTCATGGTAAATCTTCTCTCTCCGAAAGCTAATAACAACATCATTTTTGGCACTAATTCCAAAAGTTGATCATACTCAAACGTTATCAAAATATCGATCTATTTTTATATATGATTATAAGTACAACGCTCTTGCAAGAAATTCGCAAATAGGGTAAAAGGAATGCAATGGAGAATTATTTCCACTAATAAATTTGTTTTTCTTCTAGATATTATTGGTTGATGGTATGTTAGTTATTAATGAAAGACACGTTTTTAAAGTTAAAGATGGATTTTAAAAAAAGCGAATAATTTATTAAATTGGTTTTATTTGACTTTTATGTTTAAAAATATGGCTTTCTCAAATTTATGAATAGATTGGATGTCAACACTTATTTTTTTTTTAATACCATATCAATCTTAGTTAATAGCAGCCCAACAAGGAGTACAAGAATCATAACATTAGCTTCAAATTCGCTCTTGTGGAAAGGTTTAGTTGTTAGTGGAGTACTAGATCATATGATATGAATTGGTTCACTAATATTATTTCTTGAAATTAGAGAATGGAAATGCAACCTTAATTTTAGGGATGGAAGACCCAAACTAGGGATCCACCTGTACTCAAATTCGAGTTAACGGGTGAAAATTCGAGTTAATTGAATTTGGGTGTCATCCAATTTTTGGGTGTGAATTTAGATAATGTAAAATCCGAAACCACACCCGTTTAGACATGAAATTACTTAAGTGTCCATATATATATATATATATATATATATATATATATATATATATATATATATATATATATATATATATATATATATATATATATAAAATTTTAATGTTGTTGCCGTATTTTATGTGTTTTGTTTTGGGTTCGGATTCGAGCAAAAAAATCTGAATCCAACAGATGTGGGCGAGAGTGTTATTTTGTCACCCGAATAACTTTTAATTTTGAATTTCAGTAATAATTTCGAATGCGGATTTAGATAGTGTTAAACCCGCACCCGACGCTACCCGTTGTCGGCGCTTATTTTGGTTAGACGTTTGGGTTGGAGTAGTAGCATTAAGGTCAAGGTATCAAAATTCACATTTAATTGCATTAAATAAATAAGCTAAAATTGATGAAATGTGTTAAAGGTTTAATGGTGTATTGAAGTGGAATATTGTATAGGATAGACCTTTGAATGTTGTAGAGTCAACCTCCTTCGCATTATTGATATCTTGTTTAAATTTGATTAAGATTGTTGAAAGAGTAGAATTCTATGCAACACTTAAAATGGGAATTAATTAGACAACAACATGATTTTAGCATTGAAGAGGTTATAGAAGTCAATTGTTGTATCCAAATTCGTTGTGTTTGGTTGAAGACTTCTTCAATATAGCTCCCAACAAGATTGAATTCATTGCAACAAGGAATTCTTAGAGATCTAAGCCAACTTTATTGTATTTTCTGTTTCAACAATTAAAAAACACACAATTATTTGTCCTCTTCGTGTAAGGTGACTAAAGAAATTTGAAGTATTCTTAATTGGTTAGGTTCACACCCGATTACATGGAAAGATGATGAAATGTCAAACTTTCTATCTTTCAACAACTGCATTAAAGGAACTAATGAGTTTAAATTCTTGTTTTTCTTACAGACAACATATTAGAATATTTAGATAGAAAGGAATATCACCCTCGTCAACATGAAACTAACTAATTTGATGGATGTTGTGAATAATGTTAAAACCATTACTTGAATCTGATTTGTTAAGAAGATAAATAAAGTTGTTCCGTATTCTAACTCCAATTGAGTAAATTGTCCTCTAACTTATATGTTTTTTATAAATAAATTTAAATTAAGGGGGGTATAAAGAGCACTCAAAGCCATTAAAAATAAATTTCAATCGCTTTAAAAATAATCCAAAGAATTGATAATAATCAAAACTTATAATTAGACTTAAAACCAAAACCACGAAAAAGATTGAGTTTCTTAAACAAATAAAAGAAATCCTAGTAAAAGAGAGAAAAGAAAAAATAAATAAAATTAGTATTGGTTATAACTGTTTTACTATTCACTTAATCAATAAGAGTTCAAAAATTATAAGTGAATAACAACAACTAACATCTGTCAATAACCTAAGAGAACTACTTTATTTATAGACTGTTAAGTTAACTTAAACTACAAGTTAATTCAAACAATTATACTAAACAAACAGACTCAATTCGACATGCTAACAAACCTAGCTAACAGTATCGACTACTACATGCTAGAACATATTTCGACTACAGTATGCATAACTTTGACATCAGCATATAAACAGACTTTGACAACATGCTTAAACTCTGTCGAACCAAAAAGCTATCAATGTCAAGATAATAGAGTTCGGTTCAAAATATCACACAAACCATGACCAAACTTTTAATTTATCTTTTTTTTAAGGAGAGAGGGCCTAGGCCCAAGGAAAAAGAAAACTACAACACAATACTCATAGGGAGGGAGATTCCTCTAGCATCCTAAATCACTAACTGCTTGATAAAATCAGGACATATATCTCTAAATACCTCAGTTCCTCCACTCGTAGCACCATATTTAGCTAAGGAATCTACATAAAGATATGCCTCTCTAAATATATGATCGACTCTAACTTTTACAAATTCCTCCCATCTCCTCAAGATTTTTCTCACTAATGAGACTATCCATATCTGTTGCAATCTCTGTCTTAACACCGACTCTATCGCTTGGAATATATCGTTTTTGTAATTTATCCTTTTTGACTTGAAACATTTAGTATTGAAAAATATATGCTATTTGTAACCGATTGGAGTAACTTCTCTTTATTGAAGTTCTTGCTCATAAAAAACCTAACATTATTATTCTTATAGAAAATGTTATACTATATATTGTACTATTCCCATAAATTTACACAATCTCCTACATTGGATATAAATAACATTCCAAACTTTTCAATTTAAGGTTGACATCACAATTACCAATGCCAAACATACTCATACTTAAAACCGTGTCAATCCTATATTGTCGGTGAAGAAATAAAATACTAAGAAGATGTTTTGTTAAATATAGATTAGAGTTGACTAATTTCATAATCATGTGCCATTTGATCTTCAAAAATATAAATAAATCAATAAAATTTATAATTGGAATATCTTTCATACTGTCGTGATTAACACTTGATCTTCAAAAATATAAATAAATCAATAAAATTTATAATTGGAATATCTTCTTTGATACTGTCGTGATTAACACTTGACACATTATCAGAGGTCTTTTTTATTTATTTGCTATTTAGATCTAGATTCTATTTTTCAGAAAAAATCTACAATATAAGAAAGTTCACTGATCTGGAAAATACTATACTGCCCTTCTGTTACCAAATTGCGCCACGTGGATGCCTTAATAATCTTTCTTTTCTTTTGTTTCTACTACCAACCCTAGGGTTGCTTCTATTTTGAAAAAATCACGTTCTCTCCCTTCCTCTACCTCTCTCTTCCTCTTTCTTTTGCCTCTCTTTCTCTGATATTGTTCTCTTCTGATTTATGTACAGATGAATATGATGTTGATGGTGACGATGAACATGTTGCTGATGATATCGTGATGTTGGTGGTTTGTTTGCTCAACCTATGGAATTTGTGGTCGGAGTTGAATCGCATACGACGAAGAAGACGCCGGTTCTCCTCAGATTTTAGAGGTTTGATTTTTACTTTATAGTTTTACATTCATTTCAAAATCTTCATATCCTTCAGTTTTACCCTTTTCAGATCTGTAATCGTTCAATCGCAGCAATCCAGAGCGATTCGTTGTACCGAAGCTTTTCAGATCCCATTTTCATATCGTCACTACTATTCATACCATTGGTAAGTTTTTGTTACTATGCTTTTATTGAATGTGTCTGATTGTATGGTTACCGTGATGTGCGTTAGATATGCGGTGTTCGGTTTCACGGTGGTCGATCTGTGGTGGCAACAACATGTTTCCGTCAGTGATTGTGGTGGTGGTAAGATTCGAAATGAATTATGTCTGAATTTTTTAGTTTAGGTTTTGTTATTAACTTACCCTCCCTTAAATCCTAATTTTAGGTTGATTTAATAATGTTTTGTATAAGTAAACGATATTTGTTCTGTAAAATTTGTAATGAGTTGTTTTGTTTCAGAGATTTATGGTGCCATGGCTGTTGCGGAGAGTTTTATATGTTTGATTACCAGAATTGACTCTGTTGGAGGTTTTCATCTTTTAATAGATGTTGTTCTTTAAGAACTTGGATATGTCGTTCCTCCAATTATGTACAGGTTTGTTTTGATTTCAAATCGAGTTTGGGTTTCTATAACACCGGTTTGTCATTGTAAATTTATTTAAAAGTCTGATCACTAATAGCAGATTGATAGACAGTGATTGAAGGATTTGCTATTGAGGAATGTTTGTTGATAACATTTTACATTGCAGGTTCAAGCTTTTTTGCTGCTTTTGGGAGGACGCGATACGCCGGGAGGCATGGCTACTGATGAACTTCCATTTGATCAAACTTATAGGGTAAAACACATAATGACTTTTCAATTTTTTCTTCGTTCTTCTTCACACTAATTAGTCTTTGATGAATCTGGCTTCAACTTGCTCTAAACTCTATCACTACTGCAATAATCATATATGCCAGCTTTCTTTACGGATTACATAATGTGATTGTTAATTAGATTTGTAGATCCTAAAATTGTGATAGGAAATTATTTGGTTAGCTATAGGGAGTTAGATTTGATGAATCCATGTGGATTTTTTTTTTTGATTTAATTTGAATGTGGTATTGTCAATGTAGCTCAAGTTCCTGGAACTACTCAGGATCATTTGCAAGTATTTAATATTGAAACGAAAACGAAGATGAAATCATATCAAATCACTCAACAGGTGCGGATTTGTTAATGATTTGGATTTGAATGTGTGTGTTGTTGGTGACCATGGGAGTAATTTTATGTGCCCTTTGATTCACCATTATGCGTGAAGAACATGAAGAATGGATGATTGATATTTGATGCATGCATGTGTTAATGGATGCTCTTTTGGTTCTTGCTTAAAATTATATGAAGTGAATTTGGCATAAAAAATTAATATATATATAATAGATTTTTCATTGTTTCTCGGACCAAGTGACTAAATATATATAATCAATTCCAATGATACAATAAAAACTCCGTTAAAAAAAATACAATAAAGATATTAAATATAAAGGATTATTCTGAGGAAGAATCTACTTAATATGCTAAATAAAGAATATTAATTATATTGGATTATACTAAAGAATAATCTACTTAATATACTAAGAGAATATTCGTTTCTTATTTGATTAATATATATAATATAAAAAATTAAAAAATTAAAATTAAAACTTGAACGGGTTTATTCCATCCAAATACGAAATAATATAGTACGGATGCACACGGATACTTATATGGTAAGCATATATGGTACTGATATTAACGGGAACACAAACACAATGTTATTGACAAAATATTGAATATTAATGCAAACACGAAGTTATTGATAATGTTTTTTAATATTAACAGAAACATTACGGAGTTACTAATCAAAATAAAGAATATTAACGAAAATATGAAGTTATTGATAAAAATAATGAATATTAGCGGGAACATGAAGTTACTGATCAAAATATTGAATATTAACAGGAACATGAAGTTACTGAATAAAATATTTAATATTAACGAGAACATGAATTATCGATCAAAATATTGAATATTAACGGGAACATGAAGTTACTGATTAAAATATTAAATAGGGTTAATAGTAATTCACCCCCTGTAGTATTAGCGAATTTTGTTTTTCCCCCCTCCCTACCTTTTGGCAACGGTGGAGGGATAAACCGAAACTCGCTCATATTACGGGGGGTAAACTACTATTAACCCTATTAAATATTAACGGGAAAATGATCTTTATTGATCAAAATATCTCAAACTTTGACCGAACCTATTTTATTTTTAGGACATTTACCTCTGCAATAATATCTATATTGAACAAAATAACACGGCAACAACAGGTACCCGTGCGGACGCACGGGTATCAGACTAGTTACTTATATAAACACATTACACCTGCTCTTTATATCATGCCAAGTGGCTTATAGTAAATAGTGTTGCACACTACTATAAAAGAATTGAATTTTAAATTTTAAAATATAAGATTGGGTCGTTGGTAGAATAAATAAATTGAAAAGCAGATTGATGGAAAAAAAACATAGAATTTGATCTTGCTTCTAAAATAGCACTAATAATTATGTAAAGAAGACAGATGTATTTACCGTAGAAGATTTATTTTAAATTTTAACCATTGATTTTTATTAATCTAACTGTTTTAATTGATTATTTATTCTAATTAATTTTGAAAATATTTTTATATAAAAAATTAATTAAAACCGTTAAATTAATAATAATCAATAGATAAAATTTGGAGTAAGTCTTCAACACTTATTATTGAAGTAAATATATCCCTCCTTGTAAAGAACGTAAAGAAGAGAGATATTAACATTGTTAAAAAATTTAAATTAATAATAGTTAACTTTGGTAATTGAGCTTACAACTAATTTTCAGTATGAAAATTAATTTTCCTAACAGTTAAGCATTGCAATTTATTGAGTAATAATATTGAGTCTATATTGAGAATACATCCTCTTCATTTCATTTCTTAAGGTTATCTTTGGGAGTTTGAAGGGGAGGGGAAAGGAGAGCTTTGGAAAATAGAAAGAATTTGGTGAAAAGAATAAAAAGATTTTGGTAGGGGAATTTTGGAGGGTTTGATTTTATTCATAACACCAAAAACCCCATAAAATAGGGGAACTCAAAAATTGTATTGAAGGATGGTTTTGGAGGGCTTACATAAATTTTCCAAATATCTTTTAGGTTGTTATACTATTTTGAAAATTAAAATTTTTGTAATGATAATGACTCTTTTATCATTATAAACAAAATCATTTTTTCAAAAAAGTCAAATATTTTTCTATATTTTTTTAAAAATTCGTTTTCGGAAGCCTTCCCTTCCCCTCTCCTCCAAACTCCCAAACATAGCCTAAAAGAAATGGAGATATTCATATATATAAATGTGAGATTAATGTTATTATTTCACATTAAAAACGAATTTAATATTTTTAATAATTATTTTTATAAAAAATATTTTCTAAATATAAAATAAATTATTTTCTTAAAAAATAAAACAAACAAATTCTATATTGTATTTTTTTAAAATTATAGTATTCTCTCCGTCTCATAATAAGTGTCTTATTTGAACTCTGCGAGATTCTTAAGAAAATGATTAGATGTGTTGGTTTTAATGATAAAATTAATATCATTTACTAAAATACTTTTATTTATTATAGGTTGTGGAAAAGTTGAAAATCGTGAAAATTAATAAATAAGGATATAATAATATAAAAGGCTAAATTACAGTTTTGGTCCCCCAATTTTTCCTAATTCACGAAATTAGTCCCCCTATTTTAAATTTAAAATAGGGGGACCAATTTTGTGAATCAGATAAAATAGGGGGACCAAAACTGTAATTAAACCTATAAAAATAAATAAATATTATATTAATATTTTAAAGAGACATATTTTGAAATATAAAAAATGCAAATTAGAAGGAGGGAGTAAAAGATAACTGTATTTTTTTTATATAAAAATAGTGATGATCCTTGAATTTCTATAGTTTAAAAAGGGTCTATCAATCAATTGTGACACTCCCATCCGCTAAAGTAGAGTTTATGGCTACTATATGACGTGTCTATCAAGGAATTTGACTAAAAGGGTCACAATATTGTTTGGAGAAGTAGTGAGAAACATGTGAGGAATGTGACGGCATTTGTGATGCATATCCGCCCTGTTGGATAAATATGATATTCATATCCGTCTCATATCTGTGTGGATATCCGTTAAATGGGTAATCTGCGGGTTTTAAGATATCCACAGATATTTATGGATAACACTTTTTTTCTAAAATTATACTTTGAAAAAATAGTTTTCAGTTTCTTTTAAAGATATAAGACGTTATTATCACATAACATTCATACAAATTTCTCTTATTTTAACAACAAAATTTTATCAAATTACTTTTCTTCATTTTCACCAAAGCATATTATTTCATACATTTCATTTTTAATAAAAAAAAAAGAGAATGATATTGTGATTGTGAGTTATGGTGGAAGAGTGGATGACGGAGGAGTAAAAAAGATGACATTAGTTGAACGGGAAAAAAATGGTACTTGTTGGTTGGATAGTGGAATTGTTGAGGTGAGGTATGAAGTATAGTAAAAATTTAAATATGAAATGACCAGTATAAAATATAAATATTTTCTTCAAAGAAAACTTAAAAAATATATATGAGGAGAGTAGTTTTGTAGGATTTTAGAAGACGAAAAGATAGAGAGAGTATAATGAACTAATAATATTTAATTAATTTTTATAATTTATTAACAGATATGGATATCCACGGGCACGGTAACATTAAATCCGTATCCATATCCATTAATAAACGAGTATTAAAATGTCCATTTATTTTATCTGTAGATATCTATTAAATTACCAGCTCCGTACCCGTGACAGATTTTATCCGGAGCGCAAGTATGGATATTTTTGTCATCCCTACAGTCTGTCTTATTCTCAACCCTGGTAGTTACCATTAAACTTTGCCTATCTATCAAGTGCATTTTGGTGTAGTCATATTTCGCCACCAACATTAATTATGTTGAAATATAGATAATTAGGCTTATTAGTAGTAGTATATAAGAGACAATGGATACTCACTTGTATACTAACGCATTTATTTGTACTATTCCAAATATTTTCAATACAAGTTTCTCAAGATTTTCTCTCCCTTTTCTCTGATATCATGAACTCTAACATGGTATCAGAGCCATGGTTTCTTCCTTGAGACATGATCCCGCTGAATTTTCTAGAGAAAATCCAATTTCAGCTAATTTTCTCATCTTTCTTTCCTAAGATTCTTTTCTTCTATTTCGTTTATTTTCTCTTGCAATTGCAACTTTCTTTCAATTGCATTCAAGCTTCCATTTAGCTATGATTCTTCTGATTTGGTTTCAATTTCGTTCCATTTTCTTCTTTTGTTCTTTGATTCTCATCCTTTTCCCCCAAATTCTAGGGTTTGAGATTTCATCTTTGATTGAATTTTAGTTTATTACCATTTTCGATTCCAATCACATATCATTTAAACTTCGTTTCTTGTACTGTGTGATCTTCGACGATGATTCAAGGTAACGAAGATGATAATTTCAATTTTGATGATTCTCACAATTTTGATTTGCAATTACCTCGAATGTGTTTGAGATTCAAGATTGCAGATTCGATTGATGTTTTCGATCTTGCCTTTGGTTCCGATATTGAGTTTTGTTGATCTAGCATCGACTTTCAGGAATTGCAAATTAACGGGTAGGCATCCGCTTCTGTATGGGTCCCCTGATATCTCAATTTTAACTTGAGATTCTTGCAATTGAGTTCTTAGTTTAATAGGTTTTGAAGGATTAAGATTAATTGGTTCCATATACCTCCTTGAAACATCGCAAATTTCAAAGCATCACATTGAATGTGATTTACAAAATTTTGGTTACGTCTTCTCTCTGTTTTGGCGATGGTGTTTTGGTAGTTTGTCGGAGATGGTGGCAACTCACGACTACAAACACCGTTGGCATCACCGTCGTTTGCGTCGTTGCCACATAGTCGCAGCTTAAAGGTTTGTCTTTGAAGATCATTGTATTACATTGGAGGTTAGACTTATTGATTTGAAAGGTTGAAGGTGAAATTTAATATTCTTGAAGTTTCTTTTGCTCAAAATTAGATTAATTCATGGCTTATTCTTTGGCCTTCGGATTATGTTTTGAGTTGGTTCTAATATAGCGAGTTCTAGAGTTTCGCATTTATGCATAGTTTGAAATTAATTTGGAAGTAACGGAATTGAAATTGTTGATGTTCATTGAGAATGATTAATCAATCTTACTCTTATTTGAAGATTAAAGATAATTGTGGTTCTAATACAAATAAATGAGTAAGTATACAAGTGAGTATATAAGAGACAAAGAATACTCACTTGTATACTAACTCATTCATTTGTCCAAATATTTGTAATACAAGATTTCTCAAGAGATTTTCTCTCCCTTTTCTATGATATCATGAACTCTAACAAATTGTTTTTAAAATATGAACTACCCTATGATAAAAATATTATTATGCCAAAATAATTTATTCTACCATAATTTTTTTAATATATCAACAATTAATTAATATCTCAGGGTATCAAATTATGGTCATGTAGTGGCCATTAAAATTGCACTTTTTAAATTTCTTTTATATGTATAATTTCATTTCATTCTAATGTCAATCTTTTTAACTATAGCTATCTCTTTTTAAATTTCTAACATCAATTTATATCCGTAAACAAATGTGTGTACTCAATCAAAACTCATGCGTATGCAGAAATTTTTTACAAGTTCTATATAACATAATATAATATAATTTGGATTGCTTAACGTATCAAAATATATTTGTTCAAATTACTATAGAAAATCATGACACTTCTACCTCCTTGATAAGGACAAAATTTAACCTCAAGTAAGAACTACAGTTTTTATGTAAAATCAACCATGAATACACATAAGTTAAAAAACAATTGCACGACTTCACTCTGTGACATTAATAAATGTGACATGATAAGAAACTGAAGGCTGTTAGAAACATGTTTCCTTGTTTCCTTTGAGATGTCGAGTTGCAAACTATACTGAGCTAAATTAAGATAGACAATTTACCAATCACTGTTATTTTGTCTATGAATGTCTTTTCTTATGTTTGTTTATCTTACACATCAACATATAATACAATGGTTGCACATGCATTGGTGAAAGGCTACATTAGATACGATACCTATTATTTGTAGATAGAGTATGGAATTGTTTCTTTAGCTATATCATTTGTGTCAATTCAATTGGCCCAAATCTTTTAAATTGACCAATAACACTTCCTATTAGAGATGTGTAATATAAGGGAAATTAACTTGCCACCCCTTTTTTATACCTTTTTTATACATATCATCTTTCAATTTTATTTAATTCAATTTTATCCCTGTTAAAAAAAATTGTAAGAAAAAAAGAATTTCTGAAGAAAATTACAAGTATGCACCTTAAAATTTCTCGTACAAAATATCAAAAATTTAGTTAATTTGAAATTTTCGGTACAACATACCGAAAATTTAGTTAATTTGAAATTTCAGGTATACCGGAATTTTCAAATTTCAGGTATACCATAATTTTCAAATTTCTGGTATACCAGAAATTTCAAATTAACTAAATTTTCGGTATGTTTTAATTTTTGGTTTTTTAAACGGTTGAGATTTTTCCGACACTTTTGGAGGGTCCTGATTGCACCGATACATTTGTGTGGTCTAGAATACACCACCATTTATATAAATAGGGGTCTTAGGGTTATCGGATAACACATCATTTCAACAAAATGCCTCTTCCTCGGTATTTTATTAAAGTATCTGTGTATTTCAATGGCCGCAACCCTGTTGTTCAAACCAAGATTCCAGATGACGCTGAATCCTTTGCCACCTTGAAAGAAACATTGAACAATTTGCTGCCTGATTCTGATAACAGAAGGGTGTCAAAGATCGAGTTTCGGGAGGACTGGATTGATACAAATGGAAGGGTGAAATACAACGTAATCGAGTTGAAGAATGATGAAGATGTGAAGGCTATGTGGAAATCATTTAGCCGTAGGATAACTAAAGGTCCGATCGAATTGGATGCGCAGATCCAAATATCCGTTGACGATATAATGAAGTGTCTGATTCGTCCAGAGTCTTCCGGTAGTGCCTAGTTGTTCATGTTTCGGAGTACTGTTTATGCTTGTTGTTTGTCATTTGATGTTTGTTAACTATGTTTTTTTTGTTATTGATGTTATTTTCTTTATCTACTTGAAACATGTACTAGCCAAAAAGATTATGCAATAAATAAGATGTTTGTACAAAATATACAAATAATACAAATAATACAATCATAACAAAATAAATCTACATAGGTCCTCCACGGGCAACATCCGCCAACCTAGCTAAAATACTGTGAACCTCACCATCAGGGTTCACCAAACCCATGACGCTATACCGAAAATTTCATAAATCTACCAGAAACTTACTTATTTTCACGAAATTTCTGGTACGCTCCTCAAATTTCCAGTATCGTCCAAAGATTCGAAAAATCCAGTGTTTCACGCAAATTTCAGAAAATGTGGTAATGAATTTTTGTTGGACATTATGGTCATTTCATTCATTTTGCGAGGTGCCAGGGTTAATTTAGGGGGTGGGAAGTTAATTTCTCGTAATATAGTCATATGTTCATTTCAAATGTAAATCGTTTCATAATAATAAAAAATAATCAAAAAAATATTTAAAAAGAGTTTTCTTTATAAGGAATTTTATGAGTGGGAATTCAACGACTATTGTATATTAATATTGGCTCTAATGATAATACACACTTTAAGCATAGACGAATTTATAATAGGAAAATGTTTTTTAATAAGAAAAGGAAAACAAGAAATGCAAGAATAAATCTCAATCATTCATTATAACCACAATCCCATAATTCCTATTAAAAAAGAAATTAAATTTAAAATTCACCTCTAAAATAATGATACGTGTGCATTCTTGTATTTCGTATTTCTTATTCAAATAGTTTCGTTCTAAATAACACTACTATTTATAATATGGTGTATAATTTGGTCTTATGTGTTGGAATTAGACTCTCAAACCTTTGAGTAATTCCTTATCGTTAAAGATGACAATGAAGAAAAATAAGAACAAAAGTAGGATTAGGGTTTGCGGAAATTAAAGAGAAGAAGAAAGTATTTTCTGCAGATTTTCTCTCTGCCCACAAACTGTGGAAATTCTGTTATTCACTTGCAACTGCAACTTCTGTGAATACAAGTAATTGACTTGATTACAAATAATGAGGGTTACTCCCTATTTATAAATTTAGGTTAGCCTTCTCCCTAAGCCAAAGCCCAAAACTATAAAAGCCCAAAATACCTATTTTGGAACTAAATCAAATCTAATCTATTTTAAATCTAAATCAAATCTATCTAAAATTAAAACAAACTTATGTGTAACAAACTGTTACACACTTCGACACACCTTGTGTTCGAGTAACAACCTGCCTCGACACAAGGAATTAAAAATTAACACACCACCTAATTCATTGTGTCTAAGCTATCCACATTCATCATAGCTCTTAGTCTTCTGAATATTTCGACCAGCACTCCCTTCGTCATGATATCTGCAATCTGATTCTCAGTTCTGCAGTGTTCCAAATTCATCTTCCCTTTAGCTACCTGCTCTCGAAGATAATGGAACCTCATTTCGATGTGCTTGCTTCGACCATGTGCTATCGGGTTCTTCGCCAGATTGATAGCTGCCATGTTGTCGATCTTCATGGTAATTGCTCCATGATCTTTACCTGTTATCTCTTCGACCAAGTTCACCATCCATGTTGCTTGACATGTACAAAGAGAAGCAGCTATGTACTCTGCTTCGCACGATGATAATGCCACTACTGGTTCCTTTCTCGAACTCCAAGCAACTGGTGCACCACATAGCATAAACACATATCCTGCTGTGGATTTTCGATCCTCAGCATCACTACACCAACTCGAGTCGGTGTAACCCACTAATTTGCATTCTTTTCCCTTATTAGCTGCAGGAAACAGAATGCCATAGTCGAGAGTTCCTTTCAGATACCTCAGTATCCTCTTCGCCGCTGCTAGGTGCGATACCTTTGGCTTCTGCATAAATCTACTTATCATACCTACACTGTATGCTAAGTCAGGCCTTGTGTGACAAAGGTATCTCAATGACCCAATGAGTCTTCTGTATTGGGTTGGGTCGACATTCTCTTCATCTGGGTTCTTCGACAGTTGCAATCTTGTTTCAGCAGGTGTCGAAGTCGAATTGCATTCTTCCATCTCAAATCTCTTGAGAATTTCACTTGCATATCTTCTTTGATGTATCATCAAGCCTCTACTATTCTTGTAGAATTCTATGCCAAGGAAGTATGAAATTTCGCCCAAATCCGACATTTCGAATTCCTTGCTGAGATCACCTTTAAAGCCTTCGATTTCTTTCTTGCAGCTACCTGTTATCAACAAGTCATCGACATAGAGACATAGTATAAGCAATTCACTCTTGCTTCTTCTTACATATACCCCATGTTCAGTTGTGCACTTCACAAATTCTTTCTCCCTTAGGAAACTGTCGATCTTTATATTCCAAGCTCTTGGAGCTTGCTTCAGCCCATACAGGGCTTTATGCAGCCTGTACACTTTTCTATCTTCGCCATGTTTCACAAACCCAACTGGTTGTGCAACATAGACTTCTTCGTCTAAGGGTCCATTCAGGAATGCACATTTAACGTCCATCTGACACATGTGCCAATTGTTCATGTTCGCCAGACCAACAACCAACCTGGTCGTTTCGATCCTAGCTACAGGTGCAAAGACCTCATCAAAGTCAATTCCTTCCTTCTGAAGAAATCCTTTTGCCACAAGCCTTGCCTTGTATCGAGTCACTTCACCTTTGGGATTACACTTCACCTTGTATACCCACTTCACATCAATTGCCTTCTTGCCTTGAGGCAATTCGACAAGTGACCAAGTATTGTTGTCTTCGATGGACTTTAATTCTTCATTCATAGCTTTCACCCACTTCGAATCCTTCAATGCCTCAGTTGCATTGACAGGTTCGACATCTGCGTAGAAAGCGTAATGTACCAGCTCACCTTCATCATTGACTACATCATCTGATGTAATCACACATTCTTGCAACCTTGCAGGCATGTGTCTTGTTCTCTGAGGTCTGCCTGAGCCTGCATCACCTCTGACTTCTTCTTGTCGAACTTCTTCTATTTCGACTTCAGTAGCTGGTTCGTCATAAAGAATTCTCACTGAATCCTTCTTGACATTTTCAGTCCAATCCCATTCTTTAAACTCATCTATGATCACATCCCTGCTGATCACTACTTGCTTGTTCACTGGGTCGAACAACTTGTATCCTCCAGTCGAATGATATCCTATAAGTATCATTTGACTCGACTTGTCATCAAGTTTTCTTCTCAACTGATCTGGCACATGTCTATGTGCTATAGATCCAAATACCTTCAGATGGCTCAAGCTAGGCTTCACACCAGACCAACATTCTTCTGGAGTAATTCCTTCTAGCTTCTTTGTCGGACATCTATTTAGAATGTATGTTGCAGTCGACACTGCTTCTCCCCAAAATTCTTTAGGTAAATGCTTGCCTTTTAACATACTTCTTACCATATTCATGATGGTTCGATTCTTCCTTTCTGCAATTCCATTCTGCTGTGGAGTGTAGGGTGGCACCACCTCATGCACAATCCCTTCTTTCTCACATAACATGTCGAAGTCTTTCGACACATATTCTCCACCACCATCAGTTCTCAAAACCTTGAGCTTTCGACCACTTTGTCTTTCGACCATAGATTTGAACTTGGCAAATACCTCGATCACTTCACTTTTCTTTTTGATCAGGTAAGTCCATAGTTTTCGACTCAAATCATCTATGAATGTAACAAAGTATTTGTTACCTCCATTCGAATCCACCTGGATAGGACCACATACCTCAGAGTATATGATTTCGAGAATAGCCTTCGACTTACTTCCTGCATCCTTGCTGAAGCTATTCTTGTGCTGCTTCGCCTGCACACATTCCTCACATACCTCGTTTGGAATGTCGATTTCTGGCAGTCCTGAAACCATATTCTTTCTTTTCAACTCTCTGATGTCATTGAAGTTGAGATGGCCTAGCCGATATTGCCATATCCATTCATCTCTGCTAGCTGCAGTTGCAAGGCACTCGTGCTCCATCACATTGAGTTCGATCTTGAAGGTTCTATTCTGTGACATAGGAGCCTTCAAGATTAACCTCCCATTTGCATCGACAACTCTCATCATCTTATCTTCGATCGAAACCTTGTAGTTCTTTTCGACCAACTGCCCAATGCTGAGTAAGTTGCTCTTCATGCCTGGTATGTAGAACACATTGGAAATTACTGACCTCTTTCCATCTTTCCTCGTAATCATTACATCACCAATACCTTCAGCTGCTAGAGTATTGTCATTTGCAAATTTCACCATGTTCTTTATTGAGGGTTTTATGTTGACAAACCAATATTTCCTTCCAGACATATGTGATGAGCATCCTGAATCCAAGTACCATTGGTCCTTGAATTTATCTTCATCTTTTGTTGTGACCATCAGCAACATCTCTTCTTCTTCTTGTTTTGCAAGCTTTGCATCACTTTCTTGACTTTTATTCTTTTCTGGACAAACTGTCGAATAGTGACCATACTTCTGACAGTTGAAACATTGAATGTGACTCTTGTCAGGCTTTCGACCACCACCTCTTCCTCTACCTGCAGCACCACCTCTCTGGTTGCCTTGATATGAGGGTTTTCTCTGATTTGACCAATTTCCTTCTTGCTGATTTCGATTAGTCGAATTGTTGTAGCCACCTCTACCTTTATTTCCAGTCCAGCTTCCTTTACCTTTCTTTTCGTTTGCTGACTGAGCCTGCAAAGCCACATCGCTCTTCGACTTGCCTGCAGCTCTTTCAGCCATTCTTTGTTCATGAGATTCAAGCGTCCCTTGAAGCTCTTCTTTTGTTAACTTTGACAAGTCCTTCGACTCTTCTATGGCTACCACGATGTGGTCGAACTTAGGGGCCAAAGATCTCAAAATCTTTGAGACAACAGCTCTTGTTGTTAATACTTCTCCACATATCTTGATTTGATTCACTAGTTTCGTAATCCTAGTGAAGAAATCAGTTATGCTTTCGCTATCTTCCATCTGAAGCAATTCATATGTTCTCTTGTGAGTTTGTAACCTCACCTCTTTCACTTTTTCTGCACCTCCAAAAGATTTTTCAAGAATCTCCCAAGCTTCTTTTGAAGATTCTATATCACTAACCTTTTCAAAATTATCTGGACTCAGACATTGATGGATTATAAAGAGAGCTTTATAATCTTTCTTCTTCAATTCTTTATAAGCAGCCTTTTCTTCCTCCTTCGCACCTTCTGCAAGCGGTTCTACCCCTTCTTTTACAAGATCCCAAAGATCTTGACAACAGAATACAACCTTCATCTACTTGCACCAATTCTCATAGTTATCTCCTTTCAGAATTGGTAGTGTTGCTGGAAAATGCCCATTCGGATGATTCATTGCCATCGCCATTCTTCTTGCCTTGAATCGATTAACCGGAGCTCTGATACCAGATGTTGGAATTAGACTCTCAAACCTTTGAGTAATTCCTTATCGTTAAAGATGACAATGAAGAAAAATAAGAACAAAAATAGGATTAGGGTTTGCGGAAATTAAAGAGAAGAAGAAAGTATTTTCTGCAGAGTTTCTCTCTGCCCACAAACTGTGGAAATTCTGTTATTCACTTGCAACTGCAACTTCTGTGAATACAAGTTATTGACTTGATTACAAATAATGAGGGTTACTCCCTATTTATAGATTTAGGTTAGCCTTCTCCCTAAGCCAAAGCCCAAAACTATAAAAGCCCAAAATACCTATTTTGGAACTAAATCAAATCTAATCTATTTTAAATCTAAATAAAATCTATCTAAATTTAAAACAAACTTATGTGTAACAAACTGTTACACACTTCGACACACCTTGTGTTCGACTAACTACCTGCCTCGACACAAGGAATTGCAAATTAACATTATGGATGATACAAGTATTAACGCTCTAGGGTGAACGTGTCTTACAATTAGCGTAAAAGCGATGATACATAAATACCACTTTTAAAAAGACAAATAATAATGTTCATACCAAAATTCAGAAAAGAGCTTTTCCAACAAAATAATTTCTTACTCCAAGTAAAGCCCTCAAAAATTTCGAACATGATCCATAAATGACTAAATGATTGGGGAATAGCCACCACTTTCTATACCCAACTTAAAACTCTAAATCAAATAGCATATGGAAAGACACTTATAAAAAATTATCCACTAACTTAACTTCATCAAAAACATAGCACAACCAAACGCTCCAAAATCAACAACACCACCTAAAAATATTTTTCTTACACGAGATTCTATCTTGAAACACCTTTCAAGAAAACGCTACCATTTTGGAAGGATCACTCTTCATCAATCCACGAGCTCAAATCTAAATCACTTGATCATACTTGCACTTCTCTAACACAAGACACTTAATAAGAAGCTCATAGGTATATCTTTACAAGAACTCACCTTTCTTATCAAGAGCTCACACTCACCCATCCTCCCTACCTGGTTAAACCATGCTAGAAAGATAGTCAACCAAATGATCCAAATGAACTTCCTACTAAAACAATAACATGCGTCTCCACTTGAAATCTCACACACAGACACTCTCACTCCAAGACCCCATAACATAAATGACATGAGTTTTCTACTCATAAATAATGAATATTATTTCAAAGGACACAATAAACGATCCCCTTTCATCCCACATATCCTAGAAAAAGTGAGGGTGAAGACAGTTACCCATAACTCAGATAATACTAATGGCAAACCAATTAGTCGCATAAGCCCTCTAGGATTCTAGTAGTGAGATATCTCTCCACCACAGAGAAGGTTTCTTTAAATCCCAACACGACCTCCAAGAAATTACCTATCCACCAAAGAGCCATACCTAGCTAACAAAAACATATGTGACTCTTTATGATTAACAAGTATAAAAGGTTTTGAAGATGAAAAAAGGAATCCTATCAAAACTATTACGAGCATCATCAAAGAAGAAAAATATTGAAGTAAATAAAAAATGTGAAGGTTCTAATGTTTGGCGCAAGTGAATCAATTTCTAAAAGGAACATCGAAGGGATTGAATTTTATATAATCTCACTTGTGATCATGTGCTTTATTATGTGCTTTATATTGTCTGGATCATTATTGAGTAACATAAGAAAGAGTAAGTCTTGAAGTAGTAAGGCGATGCACACTTACACCAAAACTGTCTATTTTTCATTTCTTCTAAGAACCAATATTAGAAAGTTCTTAAGCAATTAAGAAATAATTATAACAAATTAGGAAGGCCAAGTCGATCCCTAATCGATTAGTAAGTCAGTTAATCAATTAAGAATTAAACTTGAATTGAGATTTTCTTTTCTGATTTAATCTAATTGATTAACTTTTTGTTTCTAATCGATTAGAGAGAGGACAAATCCATGGATTGCTGCCTTTTATGCTAAAATGTATCTAATATAAAGAATAATTGGGCTCACTTCTAAAGAAGAAAATTTATGAACTAGCTACTCTCTTATATCAATCATTATCCTTCTAAAAACAGTTTCATTCACTACAAACAATCTCAATGTTGAGAGAATGAATTTTTTTTATAGTTGTGTAATTATGTTGATGTGCTTAATTTTTTATTCAAGGGCTTAGTTATGTTGTGCTTTTGTAATTGACTTGGAGGTTTCAATTAAGCTAAACCTGTAAAGAGATTGTTATAAGGAAGGTTTTTGGGCTGAAGTTGTGTAAAAGCTCAAGTTATTGATATTAGAAATCTCAAGAAGAAACTCTTAGGGACTAGAGTAGGTCACTTGATTTAAGACCGAACTAGTATAATCTATGGTGTGGTCTATCTAACTCTATCTCTTTTATTTATGTCATTTATTTTTATGTTTCCTAAATCTTTGCTTCTATCCCTTTTCTTAAAATTAATTAAATTAAAATCAATCTTGTGCAAAATGTTTTAAAAGCCAAAACTCACACAATTTACCTCATTGTGTTTGGAGTCACTTTTTCAACTAGTGGTATCAGAGCATGTCATGTTATAAGACTAATTGTCATAAGAGGTATGAATGTCTTCAAAAGATTAATTAAAAATACCCTAATCCTTTAACAGAGATGGGCATGCTTATTGGAAAGAGAAGATGACAATTTTTATAAATGGGATGGATTGTGAAATTTGGGATTCTGTTAAAAATGGTCAATTTGTTCCCACTTATCAAGTAAATGTTGTAAAGGAAATCAAACTTATTAATATATGGACAAAGAGGATAAAGAAAAGGTGCAGTACAATTTGAAAGCTAAAACTATCATTAATATTGATTTAGGCACACATGAGATATTTTTGTGTTTCTCACTTTAATGTTGCAAAAAAATTAGGGAAACCTTAAAGTTACCCATGAAGCTACAACTGAGGTAAAAAAGAGATACAGTGAACACATTGTCACATGAGTATGAACTGTCGAGAATGAAGCCTTAACAAAATATTCAAGACATGGAAAATTAATTTATTCTTCTTGTTAATCATTCAAGAATCTAGGTAAAATATTTCAAAATGTGGCTTTAGTTAACTAATTTCAGAGTTGCTTAAACTATAGTAGGCAATCTAAAGTCACTGAAATTTATGAATCTAAATATTTATCTTGTATGGATTTGGCTACATTTTTTTGTAAAATTGCTGGAAGATGAAACTAAAAAGGCTAGATAAGAATGAAGATGGCCGTAAAAGGAAGAAAAGTTGGGGTTCTATTTGGAAGTGTCTGATACCCAATATTTTTATGAAAGGAGTAAGTAAATATGTGACATAATATCTCATTGACTTTCATTTGGGGTCAGATTATCAAATGATATTGATGTCATTTTCATAGTGTTAATAAGGTGTTGAGCAAATGACATGAAGATGTTTTTATTTTTCTATAATCTCAATAGTTTTCTCAAAATATTCTAACATGGTAAGACGATCAGTATTATTACGCCTAATGAGAGTGAGATGCTCATCTATTTATTTGTGGATTCAGTTTCTTAATGGACAGACATCAAAGTTGTATCTTAGGGATGAATATATCATGTCAACCACCAGAGTGCAACAAAGAGACATGTTGGGGCTTTATTTTTTCTCTTGTATTATACTCTCTTATTCATAAGATTAGAGAAATTGCAAGTTTTTTTTCTCAAGTTTGGTATCTTAATGACGAGACTGTAGTAGGGAATTCATAGGAAGTGGCCAAAGCTCTTGAAATCATTTGAGATATGGGTCCAGGATTGAGTCTTGAATTGTATAGTCATAAGTATAAGATCTTTCGGCATTCGTGTGATAAAAATAAAATATTTTTCCTAAAGACGTGTCAACCAATTCATATGGAGGAGTCAATTATTTGGTCGTATAAAGAGTTACAAGGGGAGATTAAAATATTTTAGTTTGTGAAGGTATTTCATTAGGGGTCCTTCAAGGGTAGATTCTTTACCTATCAAAGGTGATGTTGGGTTTATAATTGGAAGAAGAGAGGTTTTCTTGTTTATTTTTGTAGATTCCATGGCTCAATTTTGAGTGTGATGCGATCATATATTAAGAAACATTAGAGTATGTAGTATGAACTTTAATTTTGAAATTGCTTTGGATGGTCTTAGCCTTATGATTCTAACTTTTCACCTTGGCAATTTATTAGGAAATAAATAGTTTTCTCAAGCCTGACATATTTTGGGGAGTGTCTTTTTTTTTGTAAAAATATTCAGAAATCATGGACATAAAATTTTCCGTACCATAAGACAAAAGTCATTTTTAGGTGTCTACAAGAAGCACATGCTTAAGATTTTCTTCTAACTATTCTTGTTTATGAGTTAGGTCAGCATATGTCACCAATAGATTATTGCGCTATTTCCTTATGATTCCATTATTTCCTATAAATGATGTTTGTCATGATTGTTATAAGGGATGTTGGATACCTTTGGGGAACATAGTGTTCACTCTTGAGAACTTTCAAGTTTCGAATACCAACTTAAATTTGTTAGGGATCTCCTGTTTATATATTTAGGCAGAAGAGAGTATATGTGAAGAAAAAGACATGTGAACTTCTTGATTGACCCACGGGAGGAAAATCGACACTTAGGAAAACATATATTTTGGTTACATGTGGGTTAATTGGAAGAAAATATATGTGACCGGACTTGGTTGTGGTTTCTCCAACTGTGTGATTGAAGACTTAATATTTTAATGTGGAACAGACAACCATCAAAGTTGGTTAAAGCTAAATGGTTGAACATAAAATAACATGTTTTGGCAATCAACATAAATTGACATCATTTGCTATTGACATGACTTTTAAATTCCTATCATCAAAATCAATTGATCATTTACAAAGAGTTCAAAGGATGGCACATGCAATGTTGTGTCTTCTAAATTTATTAGTGTAATTTTTGAAATAATTAATTTTATCATCTAAAAGAATTAGTTGTGTAATTTGTTGCTTGTTACCTTCTATGATGGTATAATTTTTCACATATTTACATTTAAGAAAAAATAATTATCAACAAAACAATTAATTCAAACAATAACGAATATAATATACTATTTTAAGCAAACATATTCTACATCAACTTTTTTTGAAAGAGCTTTAGAATGCAAAGCATAGCTAAGAGAGAGAAAGAGAGGCATTTTCTTTGGCAGTAGAATCACATGGATCTTCTTCAAGATAGGCATTTTCTTTGGCAGTAGAATCACATGGATCTTCTTCAAGATACAGAGTCAAGTAGTTTCTCTTGTCAGATAAAAAATGGCAAAAGTTTCCATCAATTTCTGCATCACTACTATTACTCATTTCTATTCTATACAATAATATGTAGTTATCAACCTCCTTCATTAATTTGAGATCAAATACTTTTTTATTAAATTTTTTAATTATTCACCCGCAAATATTCCTAATTCAATTATCAGAAGTCGATATTGTTAAATATAACGTCATTCAGAATTAAAAATATATTACTTCATGTTATGAGTTTCAAATAGTTACTATTATTAAGAAAAGAAAAAAAATTCTATTCTTGCACTTTTGGAAAACAATTTGCCTATTCATTCATTATATTATTACTAACTTGTGAATATTTTAAAATGCTCTTCTTGGTTTGTGTGCTCAAATCCTACTACTTCAAACCCCACCACTTTAAATTCTAAGCTAGCTATATTTGGCTCTTTCTTTCAACCTATAAAATGACATACCTAAAGTTATATGAACTTTCTTCAAAAAATTACTTTTTTTCCATGCAATTTTCCATGATATGATATGATTCCAATGCACCAACATTATATAAAATATGCACTTAAAAGAATGAAAACAGAGAATCCAATTTTTATTATGTGGACCATAGTATATGTGACCGAGCTGGAAATCCACTATAGAGGGACATAAATAATAATTGTATGATTTAAAAATATTTTATATTTCAACCAAACTTAAATTAATATATATTTTGAAAAAATAAAATAAAGTTTATTGGAATTAAAAGAAGTTGCACTACTCAAAAGTTCATCACCTCTTCATGACTCAAGTAGATTTGTCTCAACTTTATACACCAATCTACACCAACATAAATTGGAAAAAAGAAAAGAAAAAAATTGACAAAAAAAAGTTGAACTTTCTCCTCATTTTAACACTAAAATATTCCGAATTCAGATACTCCATTCTCGTAATCAGTACATCAACGATAGTTCGAATAAAATCAGATAATTTAACAAAAATATAAATTTTTATTTTATAATTAAAAATACTACATTATAATTTAGATTTAACAGTAGACATTAATGTCCCGACTACGTGAATGTAGAGAACTTCAGAAGGATTCCAAATTTTCAGTAATGTTCACAGCAACGTAGTTTAACCTTTTTTAATTCGGCATTTAAAATCAGTTCTGCTTCCGATAAAAATACTTTTTTTTTAATGGAAATGGTGCTGCTGCTGATCAGGCCATGGCCATAAACTCTGTTGCTCATCAATGTTGTGAAACATGTTGCAAAAGCTTTCATCTTGAAGATCAGATCTTGTTGAGCCTTGAAGGAGCTGTGTCATGCTTGAAGGCTTAAGGGAAGTTTGTACAAAACTTTTACCATTTTGTGAAGAAACAGGACTGCTCATCATTGGTGTTCTAGAAAGATCTAGATTCATATCTGAACTGTTATCACTTCCATTGCTCCATGAACCTTCATTTTCTTTCTTGAGACTAGCTTTTCCATTTTCAAAGCAATCCCTTTTCTTTAGAGTTTTTAACTGCAAATAACATAATAGTAAGATCTTCATATGTAGATATTATTTAGACATGGTATGCAACATTGTCAATGGAAAAAACAGTTGCGACAAAATAGTATAAAAAAAAATGCCGATAATTTTTTCACCGTTTTTATACTAAAAAAGAATCACACTGTTATAATTAGGGGTAGCTAACAGGAATGTATGTCCTCTTTAGACCCTCCTCATAAAAGCCCAGAAAAAATGGGACGGAACAGGTATAGATTAGGATGCAAGTTTAAAATTTTGACGCTTCTTACAAGAAAAATGAGGGTTGTGCAGGACGGGCATGTGCACCTTGCATCTCTAAAGACTAAAAATTATAAAAATTCTAGTTAATGTCAATGTTGCAAAAGCTAAATAAAATAGGACGGAGCATGTAAGACATATTAGAGGCTTCAACATTAAAGTTTTGGTCTGTTCTATAAAAAATAAAATACAGACAAAACAGACATGCTCGAAAAAATAATTATGTTTTGTCATTCTTAATTACAAAAGCAAAACTCCATTAACGTAGTGTTATTGACACAGTTTTTAGAATAAATCACAAAAATGCAAACCACCAAGATAATTAATATAAATAATTTAATTAATGAGGCATCTATACCGACCAAAATTGCAAAATGTTTTAGGGATAGCAAACCAACCTTGATGTTATGTATAATGTAATGTATGTATATGGATTTTGATAGATCTCACAGGTAATATAGATATTGATTTGATTAGAGCTTCATATGCAACCATGTGGACAACTAAGTAATAATCAGATGATAAAAAGCTAGCTTGTCTTTATCATAGCAACATGGAATAGTTATATAAAACAGTACTCAATAGAAAAAGAAAAATAAAACATATCACTATTAATTTGCAGTTCTGGATTCTGACACACTGACTATTCCTATGAATGATCAACTAACAATCAAGGTAGCAGAAAGTTAATGACAAAATCAATTACTTTAAAAAGTCTTAAAGACCATGTGGAATCCTAACTAAATTAATGAAACTTAATTTTTTAAGTAAATGTGCCAGAAGCACCAAAACTTAAAAAAAAAAATACAAAAGAAAAAGGTCATCTAAAAATAAATAATAAAATAGTAAATTATTATTAATAAAGGTTTCATTAATAACTACTCCTTCTGTTTCTATATTATAAAACACTTTTTTTTAATTTACAATACAACTAATATACGGATACATTAATTATTCAATTTTAAAATACATTAATTATTTAAGAAATAAATAATTAAGATCTCATTAATAAATAATTTTACAATATTACATTAATTATACAATTTTAAAAAATAAAATAATTTTAGCATAAAAAAATCAAATTTTAAAAAAGTTAATGTTTTCTCTTCAAGAAAATCTATGTCAATTATACATTATTAGAGACATGGAAGAGCATTAAAATGACCAAATAATTAAAACTTTTAATGGTTGGAAAACTTGTTTTTCATTGATGTACTCCATTCACAAAAACACATCAATCAAAGTCCATATCAAGATGAAAGAAATAAAATTTAGGAGAAAAATAAATAAATAAATAATAAATAAACCAAAATGAGAAAACTTTCTTTTCTTTTATTTCCAATATATGAATCATCTTTAATAATACAAATTTGGATATTGTAGTCAAGTCACAATCTATCTTTTTCATGAACATTGAAAACATTTTACCTATTTAAAGATTATATTTTGAATCAAGATTAAGACATATCAAATTAATTGAATTAACCTCCAACATCCATCTTAATCAAACTTCTTCTTTTTTTCAAAACCAATCACTCAATAGTCTAATCAAGAAAAAGAAAGTATTGAAAAATTAAAGATTTAATTAACTAATTAAATATGATTAGTACTATTATTAACATCATTAATTAATAATTAATTAGTAATTACCTCTGCATGTAATTTGTGGTTTTGAGTCTTAAGAGCATCATTATCAGCTTTAAGAGATTCAAATTGCTTCTTAAGAACTTCATATTCTTTCTCAAGTTGCTTTGTTTTCCACCTTGCTCTTCTATTTTGAAACCATATAGCTACTTGTCTAGGTTGCAATCCCAAAGCTTTTGCTAATTGCATTTTTCTCTCAGGTTCAAGTTTGTTTCCAATCTCAAAACTCTTCTCAAGTGCTTTCACTTGTTCTAAACTCAATCTTTTCTTCTTTTCACCAAGTTGTGAGTAACCTTCATCATCTGATAATTGATCTTCATCACCATGCATCAATTCATCACACTTGTTGATGTGGTTGTGGTTGTGATTGTGATTGTGATTGTTCTCTATGCCTGAAAATGACATGGATCTCTTCATCATGAAAGATGCACCACCATTACTACCACCACCTACAAAAAATAAACATAAAAACATGTATAAAAATTTTATTTTTGGACTTTAGAATTCAAACCCTAAATACTAACATAACCATCAACTTTGTTTAGAAAAAAATTCATATATAAAAGAATAGAGAAGATGTTAAAGTCATGGTTTAAAATTGCGATACTGGTTGCAATATAAAGGATTTTGAAGTCCTTTGTCTGCGACTGTAACTGCAATTTAAAACCATGATTTTGAGTGTGACCTTGAAAGTGTTGATGAGGTGGAAAGGAAGGGAAAGAGTTGAGAGAAGTTGAAGATGAATGAAGTTGATCATGGTGATGATCTTCATGAGTTTGAAAGATGAAAGTGTGAGAAGGTGGAAAATCCATGGTAGAAGTTGAAGAAAAAGAGGGTATGGTATATTATTGGTAGAAGTGATGATAGAAACATTCATGCAAAGCTATAGCTATAAAAATATAGATAGCTTTAAAGGTTGTTTTTCTTTCTCTTATATCTATATATGTATATATCTCTCACTAGTAGAGGAGAGTATATTGAGGAATAGATTTATTTATTCATTGATAGATTTAAGAGGATTTTTGGATGAGAGGAGTTTGGCTCTCACTCTCATGGTGACAGAGAATTCAGAAAGAGGGGATGGTACTGATATGATGATAGGTACAGACAGCGATTTTTAGGTTGAGAGACAGACAGCACAGAGAGAGAGGAAGAGAGAGAAAGAGAAGAGTGAGAGAGAGAGAATAAGGGAGAGGTGGGGGAGTGAGGGTTCTGTTCATTTTATGTGTAATAGTATTATTGTTATCATATATTGGGTTTGGAGCTTTCTTGGACACATCCTTTCCTCTCATATGTCATGTGTCTACATGCATTCTCCTTTCTATTTTATTTACATGTATTCTCTTTTCTATTTTATTTTAAAGTTTAGAAATTTTTTCCCAAATAATCAAGTTTTCAAACTTTAATATCAAATTATTCAACTTCCTCCTATAACTTTTAATATACCCATGGTTCGAAAAAAATATATTCTCGCTATAATGAGTGGCTGAGCACACCATTTCACACAAATTAAGAATAGAGAAATTCTATGGTGCAGTTGCCAATTTGACTTCAGTGGTGAAGTCACTGTCTGACCAATCAGAATTAAGCCCTAAGCCCTAATAGTGCCACATAGGACTGGAGCATTAAATGACCCTTATTGTCACTTACTGTGGTAATTTTATAGTTTGTATATTGCAACTTAGTCCCTAACATATTAATATTATTTTTAAAATGTAATGTTTATAAACAAAATCAATTAAATTAAAACAAATTAATCAACTCAACAAATTAATCAACTCATCTCCATCTCCCTCACTTCATCATCGTGAACAGACGTTGAAAATAAAAATTCTTCATCATCTCATCTTGGCATTTTTTTCCCAACTACAAACTCAACACAACAGTTATCGTCTCATCTTAGCATTTTTTCCCAACACTGCAAACTCAACACAACAGTAATCGTCCCATTCACAGGTTCGTCAAACGTAACAGGACCACAAATCTGTTTGTGTTCGTATTGAGCACGCTGCTGCAAAGGTAAATGAGAAAATGGTTGTTATATTTGTTTGAATAGTTAAGATTTACTGATTTCAAATTGGGAATTAGGGTTTAGAATTGGGAATCTGTTTTATTAAAAATTAGGGTTTAGGATTGGGAATCTGTTTTGTTTACATGGGTTTTATATTTAATGATTACGAAATTTCACTTTTGGTGGGTACCGTTGAATCAGGTCGATTGATTTAATAAGGGAATAAGGAATTGTGATTGATGCTTGAAATTGTTTTCTGTACATGGGTTCCCTATTTGATGATTTGGAAATTTCAATTATGTTAAGTACCTTTGATTTGAATAGGAAATTATGTACTGTGATTTGTGTTGATTTTTGGTGTGTTAACAAATGTGTTAATTCAGGTGTACCATGGAAAACACCGACCATTATGATTCCAACTACTATCGATACCGTGACAGTGGAACATCTGATTCTGAATCGGAGAATGACAGTAATTCGGTGTCCAGTGCGTACCAAAGTTCAAGTGATGGCGATGGCGATGGTGATAGTCACAATGAAAAATTCCATGAATTTGATGCAGTTGTAGGTGATAGAATACTGAAAATTGATGCCCTTACTGCTGATGAAATTCGTGCTATGGAATTCGGTACAGTTGATGAAGCTAATTTGTTTTATTTCAAGTATGCTAAATGTAAAGGGTTTGCCATTAGGAAAAGTGATGTTAGGAGAAGATCGACTGGGGGTGGACAAACAATTATAATGAGGCAGTTTGTATGCAATAAACGCGGTCTAAGAGATACAAAACACTTAAGGAGGCTTGATAGAAAAAGAGAACACAGACCTACGACCCGCACTAATTGTCCCGCTAGGCTTCGTGTGCATTACAACCCCCAGAAGGGTAGTTATGTAGTGTCATGTTTTGAAGAGGCTCACAACCATGAATTAACACCATCTAGGTTTATCCACTTACACCCTATTTATCGTGAGATTACTGCAGCAGATAGAGCTCAGATTGACGGTCTACAGTCAAATGAAATTAGAACTTGTCATATAATGGGGTACATGGTTGCTCAGAAGGGTGGACACGATCGTGTTGGGTTTACAAAGAAGGATCTGTACAATTATTTTGATAGTAAAATGCGTGCTACTATTAAAGATGGTGACGTTGCCGCTGCTATAAATTATCTAAATGTGAAGTCATCTACTGATCCCATGTTATATGGTAAATATGCCGTAGGCACGGATGGACGAATGAAGTCCCTTTTTTGGGATGATGGAAGCAGTAGATCTGACTATTTTTGTTTTGGCGATGTAATTGCGTTCGACACGACTTACAAGAAGAACAAATACAACTACCCATTGGTTATATTTTCAGGGTGTAACCACCACTCTCAGACAGTTATTTTTGGTGCTGCATTGGTGTCAGATGAAACGACAGAAACGTATAAGTGGTTGTTGGAGTGTTTTTTAGAGTGCATGGAAAATAAATACCCAGAAGCGGTTGTAACAGATGGAGATGGGGCGATGAGGGAATCTATAAAACAGGTGTTTCCGGATGCGACACATCGTTTATGCGCTTGGCATTTGAACAAGAATGCGACTGAGAATGTAAAGAACTCGGAATTTTTGAAAGATTTTCAAAAAGCCATGTACTCTAATTTTACAAAGGATCAATTTGAAGAGTTTTGGTCAAAAACAATTAAAGAAAACGGACTTGAAGGAAATCCTTGGGTTCAAAAAACGTACGAGAACAGGTCACTATGGGCAACTGCATATCTACGTGAGAAGTTTTTTGCACGTATAAGAACTACGTCTCAATGTGAAGCCGTCAATGCAATCATCAAGAGTTATGTCAGGAAGAAAGGCTGCATTTTTGAATTTATGCACAATTTTGATCAGGCTATGAGATGTTATAGAAACAATGAACTGATTGCCGATTTTAAATCAATGTTTTCAGAACCTGTGATGACTACTCAACTGCGTGCCCTTGAGAGCCATGCTGCGAAAGTTTATACCACGGAGATTTTCAAGGAAGTCAGAGATGAAATAGTGAAGGCTGGATCATTGATTGTTAAGGAAAGGTTATTTCACAACGGATTTAAGACTTATCGATTTACAAAATATTGTTATGATAACTATGACGTAGAGGTTGTGTATGATGGTGAAACACTTCAATGCGAGTGTAGGTTATGGGATTCTCGTGGGATTCCATGTTCTCATATGTTTGGTGTCATGAAGGAAGAACATGTTAGTCTCATTCCCACCGGTTTGATTTTGTCGAGGTGGACGAAGGATGCAAAAATTCAATACTTGAACATGAATTGTAATGGTTCTGATGATCCTAATATGATTGAGCTAGCTCAGTTTGGTGCATATTGTTCTGCATTTACTGTTTTTTGCAGAGAAGCTTCAAAAAAGGAAGGTGTTTATGGGGACATAATGGGTGATATTCTGATGTTACAAAAAAAGTATTGCAGTACGGACGATCCTATTTTGGCATCGAACTCAGCCGTAGGTGATCCAAATATTGTGAGTAGCAAAGGTGCTCCAAAGAAAAAAAAGAATGACATAAAAGCTATTAGGCGATGTTCTAAATGCAATAGTAGAACTCATAATGCAAGGAGTTGTTTGGTAATTTCAAAAGCTATATTCTGTTCGTTTGAGTCAATCTGTTGCTCTTTTGATAAACATAGTAGTTTCTGTTGTATAATTTGCAGGTTGCGGAAAACGCGCCATCTGAACAAAATGTTGTTATGACGTCGCGGCCAGTAACTGATTCATTCAGCCAAGTTGTGAAGGTATTATGTTTTTTTTAATACAAGCACTGATATGTTGTATTAATTATAACGTGTTATTATCTGTATTAAAAGAATAATTTGTTTGTTAAAACAGAACAAGAATGGAAAAAGAGGTCGCATTGGGGGAAGTAGTGTGCAAAATAAATGTACGGAACCACCGAACTCTCGTGGCGCTAATGTGACGGCGACTTCTCGCGCGGAAGTTGGAAGCACAAGCATACCCATGCCTGCAGTGTATGGATTGCACCCCGTGTTGCCAGTGGTACAACCGGTGCAGCATCCAATGCACTTACAACCGGTAATCCCATTATATCCAACGACAGTTGCAGAAAATTCGGGTTCGTGTTTCGGTAGGCTACAACGACCGATGAACAATGGTGGTACTTGAACGAGCAAAGAAGTAGCTGTAATTTGACCAGGCATGGATTTGGAGGTGATTTTTATTGGTATGACAAGGTTTAGGTTAGAATACATGCATCTATATAGTTTTTTTGTGTCCTAGCATATAGTTTGTAAGTTCAGTGGAGTCAAATCAACACTGATACAGTTTAATAGTTCTACTGTCAGTCACCTAATTCTATGAGTGCAGTAGTGGTTATATTACCATCATGCATTAATATTTTTTTTCACTTAGAGTTAATGCCATTGAATGAGGTTTAGGTTAGGTGTAACTATACCTATATATTTTTTCCAATATATATAGTAGTATTACTACCAAGAGAGGAAAAAATAACATAAGGAAAAAAATCTTGTTTTAAAAGTGAATTGTTGAGTGTTATTGCTCTTGAGAAATGTCCAGTGGTGAATCCCACTCAGTGACTTCAAGTGATACGTAATTATGTTTATCATTTGCTTACATATTTGCGTTTACATATAATTTCATTGTTTGCTTTGTAATTTTAATAGTTGCATGTTTATCTTTTTGAAGGATGGATGAACAATGGGCTGAGTATTTAGGTAATTACGTTTACGATGAGGTTGAACAGAATGTCGATCTCAGTGACATTGAAAGTGATGAAGGTGAAGAAGAGATGGATGAAAATTTTGGTGATCCCATGGTCGAAGAAAATGGCATTTCATTCAATTATCGTGTCACTGCTGCTTGTGTAAGAGGAAAAAATGTTTTCGTAAGTAATCTGGACCGGTTATTTTAATCGACATGTTGGTATGTTATGTTGAAGCATGTATTGATAATGATTTTGTGCTATGAAACATATTTAAAATGCAGCACTTTCCATCTAATGTTGCTGACAACTGGTTATTGCCGTTGCAAACTGAGATAGACATTGTCGATGTTCATACCGATGCTGTTTACCCATGTGTGTTGAAGACTGGTAGGAGGCCAGGGGAGAGATATCTTTGCTTAGGTTGGTATGAGTATGTTAAAGCAACTCGTCTGAGGGCTGGTGATGTTCTTGAGTGCACTGTGGCAGATCCTCCTACAAGAATGTTTGTTCGTTTTATGATGTAATACGAATAATTTTAGGCGTATAATTAAACTTGGTTGAAGATGGAAAGTAATTTTCTTTGATGTTTTGTTAAGTAGTTGGTATGTAGTTTGTTTTGATGTTGTCTGTTTTGGTGTTGGAATGAATCAAATGTCGAGTTTCATAATGTACTTTTGTAGTGTAATGAATTATTGTATTGCTTGTGTATAATATTAAATTAAATCTTAGCATTTTGCATCATTCAGTTAGCAATTTACTCACTACAAATATTTCAGATGAGAAGTTTCTTTTTTCTATAAATGAATAATTTGTTTTCTGATAAATCAGGTCATTAGTAACAAAAGCATAAACAACAACAACAAGAAAACCATAAATTAGATAATTAGTAACAGAAAGGTGAACAACATCAACCATAAATTAGGTCATTAGTAACAGAAACCTTAATCCGGAAAATACTTTGCATATTGTATCATGACTGTGTGTTGTTGCAAAACAACTATGTTAACATACCAATAATTCATGCTTTTTCATTTTTGCACCCACTGAATTTTGAGCATTGCATGGGTTTTTGCATGGATCCTTACTCCGTACAAATAAACAAAAAGGGCCCAATCTTTATAAACTGGGGTCAACCATAAAATTTCCCAGCAATAACAATCACTTACATTAAAACTTAACAAACACATACAAAATACACAATATACTTCACTTCACAACTAACATTGTATCTGGAACATTATAAATAAAACTTAATAAACTTCCATCACTGTTTACAATATAAAATTATAATATTACAAATAGAATATTTCAAAAAAACCATTGCAACTTTGATCCTCCTCAGTGCCCCTACAGGGTTGCAGCCCTACGCTCAACATATACCAATATTTCCTCCACCGGTGGGTATCGGATGACAAAATGGAGTTTGTCACCGACCTTCAAATCAGCTTTCCTTACGTAATCAAACCACGCCCCACACAGATATGTCTCCTTCTTCTCTTCCCTCTTCTTTATCTCACAGAAGTATGGTTCACCCTTATCACAGTCAAGTAAAACAATGTTTGAAAATTGGCGGAGAAGGCAGCTATCAATCACATTTGCTGGAAATTGCTGGAAAGGTTTTCACCGAATGTCAGGTTCTTTAAAATTAACAACTGACTTCTGCTGTTATAGGAAATCAAATAAAAACAGGACATACCATCACATTCTTGCGCATCTTCTTTGCATCAAACACTTCTCTAACCCAATACTCTTCATTCTGATTCACAATGATCGGAGTGTACACCCTGTACCAAAGCCAAAACATCATATAAACTTTGTTTAGAACTTCCAACTCAACATCGAAGCAACTTATTCAATATAATATACGTTCAAAATATATTTACCTATTGTTGTCGGATGATATACTTGTGAATTCATAGTCGACGCTTTGAGTGTCGGGGGCTTCGGAAGAACCTACAGCCTTACCCTTTAGTTTGCCGTTACCTCCGGCATCAACTTCGCGATGACCTCCTCTCTTGCGTTTGCCTTCCATGCCCTCATCGATCACCACACCTTGGGTCGGACGAATTAACCTATCTTCGCTCTGCCAAAGTTTATTCTTTCCTTTCTCCACGGAGAGCTTGTCGTTGATCGTAGAACTGGTAACCTCTTGCACACAACGTTGTCCGGAAACCCCCTCGCCAGCTACACCCTTTCCCTTCGCTTTTCCCGACACCTTACTATGTTTATTACTCCTACACATGGTCCAATCAAGTAAAGAAACGTTAGTATCATACTTGCTCCCTAATCATACAGGTTTTTATGGTAAAATACATGTTCATATTCATAAAACACACTTCAGAGTTACCTCCTGGATGCAGCATTTTGGAGAGAGGCTCTGTAAACAGATGCATGGTAGCTTTTTCTTGAATCGACACCAGTATTGACTGGAGCACTTCGAATGAGCTCCTTGGCAGGTTCCTTTAGTGGATCAAGTCTGTATTTTGCTCGAAGATTACACACTTCCACCTCCACGGAGAGCCTGTCGTTGATCGTAGAACTGGTAACCTCTTGCACACAGCGTTGTCGGGAAACCCCCTCGCCAGCTACACCCTTTCCCTTCACTATTCCCGACACCTTACTATGTTTATTACTCCTACAAATGGTCCAATAAGTAAAGAAACGTTATTATCTTACTTGCTCTATAATCATACAGGTTTTTATGGTAAAATACATGTTCATATTCATAAAACACACTTCAGAGTTACCTCCTGGATGCAGCATTTTGGAGAGAGGCTCTGTAAACAGATGCATGGTAACTTTTTCTTTCATCAACACCAGTATTGACTGGAGCACTTTGAATGAGCTCCTTGGCAGGTTCCTTTGGTGGATCAAGTCCGTATTTTGCTCGAAGATTACACACTTCTACCAACTGTTTACAAAATTCTTCGTAGCTATACATTTTCCTGATGTTTTTTTTCTGGAGCAATCGTTTTTTCAGATACAACTTATGACATAGGTACATCTGTTGAAGTTTCTTTTCGTCAAAGTGTTGAAGATTGAGTTTCTCAGCTCTGCAACATTATAACATGCAACAAAATTGTTTATAAAATCCTGAAGATTGTATCAAAAACCCTAAAGTATGTAAAATCTATGATATTTAAATCAACAAATTTGCGTGGTATTCAATGGCATAAACAAACACAAATTACATAAACCGTAAATGTGTACCAAAAACCCTAAAATTTGTAAAATCTATAACATTTAAATCAACAAAATTGCGCTACATTGTATGGCATAAACAAAACACATGTTACATGAATCCTAAAACCCTTTCGATTTGGATATCAGAAAAGCAGAGATGAGTTAAAAACGAAGAGAACAGATACTAACCTATTTGAAGAAGACATGATGTCGTCTGAAATCCAGTGTTGTTGTTGGAGTGGATGTTGCGCAAAGAACAACAGTTAAACGGTGAGAGAGAATGCAAAAGAAAGAAAGTGGAAGAACCGAACAGTTTGCATGCAATGTTACCTTTACCAACTAATGATATACCAAATCTTTGGTCAGATGAAAAGTTGCAATGTTACGATTTACCAAGTAATGATATATCGAATCCTTTGTCATAGGCGTGATATGTTTTTTCAATATATTAAATACTTAAAATTAATCAAGATTATCATTTTCTTATTAAAAACAAACACAGGTATTCATTTTTCATTATCAGTTTTCTTTTCTTAAAAAATAATAAATAAGTTAGAACATTGGTAACTTAAACATAAACCTAGAAATTAAAAACCATAGATTAGGTTATTGTTCCAGAAATTACATTAGATAAATTAATCAGACATTTTAAAATATGCCATGACAATAAAAATCCAAGAAAATAAAAACAAAGTCTTAAAAATCTTGGACATTTTCCCTTCATTTTGCAGTTTCATCTCCATCTGCTCTCCTGTCTTGTCTCGAAGTTCTTTAACAATGCAATGCAAATCCTTCAAAAGCTCTGAGCAGCTGCAACATATTGACCCACTGTGTGTTGTTGCGTCGTGCGAATCCAGAATTACATTTCTTGCATCCATAGTTATTTTCCGATTATATGGAGGTCGACCATCAAGTTCATCGTCCCAAATGAACAAACTACAACATCGCCATGCCTAAAAAACATCATAATTAACCATATTCACTATTAAATTAACCAAGTCCATTTTATAATACAGATTATAAAAGACGAAATCGTGTAGCATATTTTCCAATCAAACTCACCTCCACATTTGCACATTTCCAATATCTCCTTTTAGGGTTATTTCTTGAGTTGGATATAAACAACTTCATTGGTTTATTGCAACCACATTCAGGGATTTGGGACGCTTCGGAGTTTGCAACAGATGAAGATGACATGGTTTAATGGAAAAGGGATTTGGGATGAGATGGTTTCAAAACGTAACATTCTCGAACTCCATTTAAAGTGGCCAACATTAAAGTGGTATAATAGGGTCCAGCGATGGGTGTTGAGGGAGTATATAATCAGCCGTCCGAATTAAATCACCGGTTGATATCTATTAGAGACAAAATGATCACAACCGTGCATGAGATCTATATTTTACCCAAATTGATCACAGCCATCCACTTTATATTGATAGAATTGGACCACATAAATAAATCCAATCTATTGAGAAGTTTTTAAGTACAGTGGATTTGATGCTTTAGGCTGTTTTTAAGTATTATATTTTGTTACAATGCATAACATTACTAAGTATTGTTTTTTAATACTTAGTATATCTTGATAATTTATAGAATTTTTTTAACAAAAAAAATTCACCTAAAAAATTAATTACTGAATAACCATAACCATAATAATAATATTTTGACCTATAATAATAATCATAATAATCATAATAATAGTAGTAATAATAATAATAATAAACTATATTAATATTAGTAATAATAATATTAGTAATAATAATAATAAACTATGTTAACCATGTCAGGGATCAACAGATGAACTGGTGATGGTCAACTGGGTGTTAACCATGTCACAGATGAACTGGTGATGGTCAACTGTGTGTTAACCGTGTCACAGATGAACGGATGATGGTCAACTGTGTGTTAACAATGTTACAGATGAACTGGTGATGGTCAACTGGGTGTTAACCATGTCAGGGATTCAACTGATGATGGTCAACTGTGTGTTAACCATGTTACAGATGAACGGATGATGGTCAACTGTGTGTTGACCATGTTACAGATGAACTGGTGATGGTCAACTGGGTGTTAACCATGTCAGGGATTCAACTGATGATGGTTAATTGTGTGTTAACCATGTTACAGATGAACTGGTGATGGTCAACTGTGTGTTAACCATGTTACAGATGAACCGGTTGATGGTCAACTGTGTGTTAACCATGTTACAGATGAACGGATGATGGTCAACTGTGTGTTAACCATGTTACAGATGAACGGGTGACGGTCAACTGGGTGTTAACCATGTCAGGGATTCAACTGGTGACGGTCAACTGTGTGTTAACCATGTTACAGATGAACTGGTGATGGTCAACTGGGTGTTAACCATGTCAGGGATTCAACTGGTGATGGTCAACTGTGTGTTAACCATGATACAGATGAACTGGTGATGGTCAACTGTGTGTTAACCATGTTACAGATGAACTGGTGATGGTCAACTGTGTGTTAACCATGTTACAGATGAACTGGTGATGGTCAACTGTGTGTTAACCATGTTACAGATGAACGGGTGACGGTCAACTGTGTGTTAACCATGTTACAGATGAACTGGTGATGGTCAACTGGGTGTTGACCATGTTACAGATGAACGGGTGACGGTCAACTGTGTGTTAACAATGTTACAGATGAACTGGTGATGGTTAACTGGGTGTTAACCATGTTACAGATGAACGGGTGACGGTCAACTGTGTGTTAACCATGTTACAGATGAACTGGTGATGGTCAACTGTGTGTTAACCATGTTACAGATGAACTGGTGATGGTCAACTGTGTGTTAACCATGTTACAGATGAACTGATGACGGTCAACTGTGTGTTAACCATGTTACAGATGAACTGGTGATGGTCAACTGGGTGTTAACCATGTCAGGGATTCAACTGGTGATGGTCAACTGTGTGTTAACCATGTTACAGATGAACTGGATGATGGTCAACTGTGTGTTAACCATGTTACAGATGAACGGATGATGGTCAACTGTGTGTTAACCATGTTACAGATGAACGGATGATGGTCAACTGTGTGTTAACCATGTTACAGATGAACTGGTGATGGTCAACTGGGTGTTAACCATGTCAGGGATTCAACTAGTGACGGTCAACTGTGTGTTAACCATGTTACAGATGAACTGGTGATGGTCAACTGTGTGTTAACCATGTTACAGATGAACTGGTGATGGTCAACTGTGTGTTAACCATGTTACAGATGAACTGATGACGGTCAACTGTGTGTTAACCATGTTACAGATGAACTGGTGATGGTCAACTGTGTGTTAACCATGTTACAGATGAACTGGTGATGGTCAACTGTGTGTTAACCATGTTACAGATGAACTGATGACGGTCAACTGTGTGTTAACCATGTTACAGATGAACTGGTGATGGTCAACTGGGTGTTAACCATGTCAGGGATTCAACTGGTGATGGTCAACTGTGTGTTAACCATGTTACAGATGAACTGGATGATGGTCAAATGTGTGTTAACCATGTTACAGATGAACGGATGATGGTCAACTGTGTGTTAACCATGTTACAGATGAACGGATGATGGTCAACTGTGTGTTAACCATGTTACAGATGAACTGGTGATGGTCAACTGGGTGTTAACCATGTCAGGGATTCAACTGGTGACGGTCAACTGTGTGTTAACCATGTTACAGATGAACTGGTGATGGTCAACTGGGTGTTAACCATGTCAGGGATTCAACTGGTGATGGTCAACTGTGTGTTAACCATGTTACAGATGAACGGGTGACGGTCAACTGTGTGTTAACCATGTTACAGATGAACTGGTGATGGTCAACTGGGTGTTAACCATGTTACAGATGAACTGGTGATGGTCAACTGGGTGTTAACCATGTTACAGATGAACTGGTGATGGTCAACTGTGTGTTAACCATGTTACAGATGAACTGGTGATGGTCAACTGTGTGTTAACCATGTTACAGATGAACTGATGAAGGTCAACTGTGTGTTAACCATGTTACAGATGAACTGGTGATGGTCAACTGGGTGTTAACCATGTCAGGGATTCAACTGGTGATGGTCAACTGTGTGTTAACCATGTTACAGATGAACTGGATGATGGTCAACTGTGTGTTAACCATGTTACAGATGAACGGATGATGGTCAACTGTGTGTTAACCATGTTACAGATGAACGGATGATGGTCAACTGTGTGTTAACCATGTTACAGATGAACTGGTGATGGTCAACTGGGTGTTAACCATGTCAGGGATTCAACTGGTGACGGTCAACTGTGTGTTAACCATGTTACAGATGAACTGGTGATGGTCAACTGGGTGTTAACCATGTCAGGGAATCAACTGGTGATGGTCAACTGTGTGTTAACCATGTTACAGATGAACGGGTGACGGTCAACTGTGTGTTAACCATGTTACAGATGAACTGGTGATGGTCAACTGGGTGTTAACCATGTTACAGATGAACGGGTGACGGTCAATTGTGTGTTAACCATGTTACAGATGAACTGGTGATGGTCAACTGGGTGTTAACCATGTTACAGATGAACGGGTGACGGTCAACTGTGTGTTAACCATGTTACAGATGAACTGGTGATGGTCAACTGGGTGTTAACCATGTCAGGGATTCAACTGGTGATGGTCAACTGTGTGTTAACCATGTTACAGATGAACTGGTGATGGTCAACTGGGTGTTAACCATGTTACTGATGAACGGATGACGGTCAACTGTGTGTTAACCATGTTACAGATGAACTGGTGATGGTCAACTTGGTGTTAACCATGTCAGGGATTCAACTGGTGATGGTCAACTGTGTGTTAACCATGTTACAGATGAACGGATGATGGTCAACTGTGTGTTAACCATGTTACAGATGAACGGATGATGGTCAACTGGGTGTTAACCATGTCAGGGATTCAACTGGTGACGGTCAACTGTGTGTTAACCATGTTACAAATGAACTGGTGATGGTCAACTGGGTGTTAACCATGTCAGGGATTCAACTGGTGATGGTCAACTGTGTGTTAACCATGTTACAGATGAACTGGTGACGGTCAACTGGGTGTTAACCATGTTACAGATGAACTGGTGATGGTCAACTGTGTGTTAACCATGTTACAGATGAACTGATGACGGTCAACTGTGTGTTAACCATGTTACAGATGAACTGGTGATGGTCAACTGGGTGTTAACCATGTTACAGATGAACTGGTGATGGTCAACTGTGTGTTAACCATGTTACACATGAACTGATGACGGTCAACTGTGTGTTAACCATGTTACAGATGGACTGGTGATGGTCAACTGGGTGTTAACCATGTCAGGAATTCAACTGGTGATGGTCAACTGTGTGTTAACCATGTTACAGATGAACTGGTGATGGTCAACTGTGTGTTAACCATGTTACAGATGAACTGGTGATGGTCAACTGTGTGTTAACCATGTTACAGATGAACTGATGACGGTCAACTGTGTGTTAACCATGTTACAGATGAACTGGTGATGGTCAACTGGGTGTTAACCATGTCAGGGATTCAACTGGTGACGGTCAACTGTGTGTTAACCATGTTACAGATGAACTGGATGATGGTCAACTGTGTGTTAACCATGTTACAGATGAACGGATGATGGTCAACTGTGTGTTAACCATGTTACAGATGAACTGATGACGGTCAACTGTGTGTTAACCATGTTACAGATGAACTGGTGATGGTCAACTGTGTGTTAACCATGTTACAGATGAACTGGTGATGGTCAACTGTGTGTTAACCATGTTACAGATGAACTGATGACGGTCAACTGTGTGTTAACCATGTTACAGATGAACTGGTGATGGTCAACTGGGTGTTAACCATGTCAGGGATTCAACTGGTGATGGTCAACTGTGTGTTAACCATGTTACAGATGAACTGGATGATGGTCAACTGTGTGTTAACCATGTTACAGATGAACGGATGATGGTCAACTGTGTGTTAACCATGTTACAGATGAACGGATGATGGTCAACTGTGTGTTAACCATGTTACAGATGAACTGGTGATGGTCAACTGGGTGTTAACCATGTCAGGGATTCAACTGGTGACGGTCAACTGTGTGTTAACCATGTTACAGATGAACTGGTGATGGTCAACTGGGTGTTAACCATGTCAGGGATTCAACTGGTGATGGTCAACTGTGTGTTAACCATGTTACAGATGAACGGGTGACGGTCAACTGTGTGTTAACCATGTTACAGATGAACTGGTGATGGTCAACTGGGTGTTAACCATGTTACAGATGAACTGGTGATGGTCAACTGGGTGTTAACCATGTTACAGATGAACTGGTGATGGTCAACTGTGTGTTAACCATGTTACAGATGAACTGGTGATGGTCAACTGTGTGTTAACCATGTTACAGATGAACTGATGACGGTCAACTGTGTGTTAACCATGTTACAGATGAACTGGTGATGGTCAACTGGGTGTTAACCATGTCAGGGATTCAACTGGTGATGGTCAACTGTGTGTTAACCATGTTACAGATGAACTGGATGATGGTCAACTGTGTGTTAACCATGTTACAGATGAACGGATGATGGTCAACTGTGTGTTAACCATGTTACAGATGAACGGATGATGGTCAACTGTGTGTTAACCATGTTACAGATGAACTGGTGATGGTCAACTGGGTGTTAACCATATCAGGGATTCAACTGGTGACGGTCAACTGTGTGTTAACCATGTTACAGATGAACTGGTGATGGTCAACTGGGTGTTAACCATGTCAGGGATTCAACTGGTGAGGGTCAACTGTGTGTTAACCATGTTACAGATGAACGGGTGACGGTCAACTGTGTGTTAACCATGTTACAGATGAACTGGTGATGGTCAACTGGTTGTTAACCATGTTACAGATGAACGGGTGACGGTCAACTGTGTGTTAACCATGTTACAGATGAACTGGTGATGGTCAACTGGGTGTTAACCATGTTACAGATGAACGGGTGACGGTCAACTGTGTGTTAACCATGTTACAGATGAACTGGTGATGGTCAACTGGGTGTTAACCATGTCAGGGATTCAACTGTTGATGGTCAACTGTGTGTTAACCATGTTACAGATGAACTGGTGATGGTCAACTGGGTGTTAACCATGTTACAGATGAACGGATGACGGTCAACTGTGTCTTAACCATGTTACAGATGAACTGGTGATGGTCAACTTGGTGTTAACCATGTCAGGGATTCAACTGGTGATGGTCAACTGTGTGTTAACCATGTTACAGATGAACGGATGATGGTCAACTGTGTGTTAACCATGTTACAGATGAACGGATGATGGTCAACTGGGTGTTAACCATGTCAGGGATTCAACTGGTGACGGTCAACTGTGTGTTAACCATGTTACAGATGAACTGGTGATGGTCAACTGGGTGTTAACCATGTCAGGGATTCAACTGGTGATGGTCAACTGTGTGTTAACCATGTTACAGATGAACTGGTGATGGTCAACTGGGTGTTAACCATGTTACAGATGAACTGGTGATGGTCAACTGTGTGTTAACCATGTTACAGATGAACTGATGACGGTCAACTGTGTGTTAACCATGTTACAGATGAACTGGTGATGGTCAACTGGGTGTTAACCATGTTACAGATGAACTGGTGATGGTCAACTGTGTGTTAACCATGTTACAGATGAACTGATGACGGTCAACTGTGTGTTAACCATGTTACAGATGGACTGGTGATGGTCAACTGGGTGTTAACCATGTCAGGGATTCAACTGGTGATGGTCAACTGTGTGTTAACCATGTTACAGATGAACTGGTGATGGTCAACTGTGTGTTAACCATGTTACAGATGAACTGGTGAAGGTCAACTGTGTGTTAACCATGTTACAGATGAACTGATGACGGTCAACTGTGTGTTAACCATGTTACAGATGAACTGGTGATGGTCACCTGGGTGTTAACCATGTCAGGGATTCAACTGGTGATGGTCAACTGTGTGTTAACCATGTTACAGATGAACTGGATGATGGTCAACTGTGTGTTAACCATGTTACAGATGAACGGATGATGGTCAATTGTGTGTTAACCATGTTACAGATGAACGGATGATGGTCAACTGTGTGTTAACCATGTTACAGATGAACTGGATGATGGTCAACTGTGTGTTAACCATGTTACAGATGAACGGATGATGGTCAACTGTGTGTTAACCATGTTACAGATGAACGGATGATGGTCAACTGTGTGTTAACCATGTTACAGATGAACTGGTGATGGTCAACTGGGTGTTAACCATGTTACAGATGAACGGATAACGGTCAACTGTGTGTTAACCATGTTACAGATGAACTGGTGATGGTCAACTGGGTGTTAACCATGTTACAGATGAACTGGTGATGGTCAACTGTGTGTTAACCATGTTACAGATGAACTGGTGATGGTTAACTGTGTGTTAACCATGTTACAGATGAACGGGTGACGGTCAACTGTGTGTTAACCATGTTACAGATGAACTGGTGATGGTCAACTGGGTGTTAACCATGTTACAGATGAACGGATGACGGTCAACTGTGTGTTAACCATGTTACAGATGAACTGGTGATGGTCAACTGGGTGTTAACCATGTCAGGGATTCAACTGGTGATGGTCAACTGTGTGTTAACCATGTTACAGATGAACGGATGATGGTCAACTGTGTGTTAACCATGTTACAGATGAACTGGTGACGGTCAACTGTGTGTTAACCATGTTACAGATGAACTGGTGATAGTCAACTGGGTGTTAACCATGTTACAGATGAACGGATGATGGTCAAGTGTGTGTTAACCATGTTACAGATGAACTGGTGATGGTCAACTGGGTGTTAACCATGTCAGGGATTCAACTGATGATGGTCAACTGCATGGTTAACATGTTACAGATGGACTGGTGATGTTAAAAAATTAATAAAATAATAATTTAGAAAATAAATCCACTTTGCCATTAATGAAAAACTATTTTTCCCTGTTTGTTTGTTTTGGAACATCAAAACCATGAAAATTAAAAAAACAAAAATAGAGGTTAATATGTTTGCATAAAAAGTAAGGGTGAAATTAGGGTTTATTTCCATCTTCAATCGATACTGCTACTGCCGACGGCATTGTGCGAGATTCACGGACACACACGACCATGGCGAAATGGGGAAGGTTTGTTCCAATTTTTTTTTTTAATTCCTTGATCTTAAACTGTTCTTCTTCTTCTCCAATATCGGGTTTTCATGTAATGTGTTTGTATTGAAGTGGTTGTTTGTTAAAATGCAGGCTGAAAGAAGGAAGCTGCGATGATGATGATTCCCAGGAAAGGAAAATACCTGGGAAACGCACAAGGAGCTTTATTTTGAAGCAAATGTTGGAGGAGATCGCCAGGAACAAGAAAGAAAGCAAAGTTAAAGGTAAAGACGGTCAAGGAGAGATGCCATCATCTGCATCCCAAAGGTACTTAACTTGTGATTTTTAATAACATGAAAACCAATTTCTCCTTGCCATTTATTGTTGAGTAGGATGCAGGTATGTTGTGACCATTAAGTGTTTTATTTGACCCTGATATGATGAACTCACTACCAGGAAACATAGTCTGCATGAGGATACTTCCAACATTAGTAAGGAAAAAGGCACCATGGAGAAAGGAAAAAGGAAATGTGAGGTAAGTGGTGAGGTAGAGAAAGGGAATCTTAAAAGAGAAGGATGTGCTGAAGGTGGTGTTGGTTGCAGCCACACACATAAGGGTAAGAACATGGAGTCTTCGGACCTCCACGACATTCAAAGAGACGAGCATGAATACACAACTATATCATCGGATAGCGAGAGGTAAATCATATGTGTACTAGAATTGTGTTGAAGTAACTGCATAAGCAATCGTTTGACCTTTTTAAACATTGTGTTCGTATGAAGCGCCGACACGCCATTCAGAAGGTGTGTCGCCGCGTCGGACATGGATACTCGCACGACACGCGTACGACACGTACATTGCATTGTTATATTAATATATAAAATATGTTCTTGCCGTGTCCGTGTCCTATGTTTTCTGTATTAGCGGAGTCCTCGTGTCCGATGATATGTCCCGTGTCGGAGTCCGGGATTCATGTTAATTGTGATTTTGTTTCAGTGTCAGGGTGTATAGCCCTATAATTGTGGATCAGGACGAAGAGATGTGGACGCGAGAAGTAGTTGATGTGAAGAGGACGCGGAGTAATGTTATGGTAGGAAATGAAAAAATTTGATCTGTTATATTATTGCAATTGTGTTTGAATTGTATTGAAGCTGATAATGATTTCTACTTAATTTGCAGCAACTTCCAGCCAACGTCATCGACAGCTGCCAGATGCGAAACTTATCAAATATTGAGCTCTATGACTGTGACAACGATGAACCCTATGACTGTGAGATTAAGAAGAATTCGACGAAGAAGGAGTGTTATTTGTGTGGGGCTTGGTTTGCCTATATAAGGCATGCTGAAGTGCAGGTTGGTGACAAACTTCGCTTTGCCATCCGTTACCCACCTGTTGACCAAATTATGGTTTATGTTGAGCGTAGGGGTGATACCGCAGGAGGACATTGAAAGGATCCGTCGTGAATGAATTGCTGCAAAATACTCTGTTTTTTTTTTTTTGTAAACTGTATGTTATGATGGGTGCAGATGAATTGCTGCAGAATACTCTGTTTTTTTTTTGTAAACTGTATGTTATGATGGGTACTGAAATACTGGTAAAACATAAGCACTCATATTGAATATTTCAGGTTTAAAAGAAAAATGACAATGTAGTTTATTTGTCTGTTTTATCTATTAATATATCTAAAATTTGCTTTATGTGTATAGTTAATTTTAATTTTTCATATTTCAAAAAATTAAAAAAATAAATAAAAAATAAATATATCTATTAATTTGAAGATATATGTACATTTTTTATTTTAATACAAGTTTTAATCTAAAAATATCATCTACTTGCTTACAATTTGTATTTTTTAAAAATACAAATAAAAAACTTGAAGGTTGAACTTTAGACAAACATCTACTTGTTTATATATTATAAGTGGAAGGCGTGAAAATAAATGAATACATTGTTTACCCTAGTGGCTCAGCTCTTGAACTTAGTCTCCCCACTTCTCCAAGGTCTGGGGTTCGATCCCCTCCCAATACTTATATTTTGGTCAATATTATGAAGCTTTTTATTTTCAACTTTTTCTTTTAACAATTTATTTACTTATACACAATTTTTATAAATAATTTAAATTTTAAAAATGCTAATTTTACATTGATAATTAATAAAAGTTTACTTTAATTATTGTTATAGAATTTAAGTTTAATTAAATTTATTAGTTATTTTATTTTATATTAATATTGATTTATATAATTTAAATTAATATTTTGATTTAGAATAAATTATTAATATATGAAATAAAATTGTGGGACCCAAAATGGATTCTTTAAAGTTGCACTGTTGGAGTAAAAATTGAATAAATTGCTTGAAGATGATGGAAAACAGTAACAGTTGCAAAACAACCAATATTAGCACTTCCTTGATGAAACGTTTCCCATAACACATTTACTTCTCCAACGTGATTATGTTATGCCAATAGCTGCTAAGGATGTTTCAGCTTCCAAGAGAACGTGTGTCATTAAAGTGGTTTCAACTTTCCAAATTGTCATTCATTCCAATGTACAATCATTAAGTGTAAGAACTATTATAAATAGTTTTTCACCATCTTTTATTTTTCACAATCGTCACACAAAGTTGGAGCAGAAGAAGAAGAAGAAGAAGCAGCAAGTTGCGTACATTTGAAAGTAGCGGAAAAAGAAGCAATATGGACCAAACCCAACAAGCTGGAGAAAAACAGACCGATGAAGTTGTTCAAACTGAAGTTGTTCAAACTGAAGTTGTGAATCAGTTACATGCAGTCGAGGTGTCTGCTCAAAGAAGAAGAAACAAGAGGAAGAGGAGGAGAAGAAGGAGACGAACAAGGAGAGTAATCAAGATGGAAATCTTCGGTTCTTCGGATGAAGACGAAGCACCATACGATTGGAGCAATTTCCTTTCAGCCAGGCGGCTTCGTTTTGGTGATTAGGGTTTAGGGCATTAGGAAAATATTGTTTTCATAGTTTGTAATTTCTGTTGTTTTGTTTTTTTTTTTGATAATCAATGAATATCACAGAACATGCTCTTAAACATTTGAGTTACAGATTTCAGCCACCATATCCTCTGGCCTTCACCCCCCGTATTACATATATTCTATAGGTCTATGGAATCATAAAGTTCTGGAAATCAATTTATCAGAATACTTTATAAATCATTTCAATTAAAAATATGTTGTTAAATACAGCAAAATGATACGAAAATTTAATTAAAGAATTGCAGAAATAGTCACTGAAAGCGTTTTTAAAAGAAAAGACTAATTTAAACTTTTTTCAACTTTTATTGTGCACAATCATGATATTGAAATAAATGCTATTGGTTAGGCATGGTTTTTTAGGCACAATCATGATTACCTGCTTATCCCTATAAGTTAAGCATGCACTCTATTAAAAACTTACAACTTCACAACTACTGTGTGACTCTTGTTGTTCTTACAACTTCCCTATCAATGATTTTTATGTTTGTTTTGTCTTACGTTTTCTTTTGTTGTTCTTCAGATATTTTTACTTAATCATTAAAAATCAACTAATGATCTTAACTTTTTTATAATGACAAAAATAGGGAGAAAAATAATGATGATTTTGATTCATATCTAACTCTCTAAAAATATCACTGCTTACATTTTATAACATTATATGTTCAAAGAGATTTAAATTGAGTTTCAGGAACTCACTGACTCTACTGAATGAATTAAATCCTAAAAAAGATCAGATAAAGAAATTTGTTCTTCATTCTATTAAAAACGAAGTCTTGTTTATATATTATAAGTGGAAGGCGTGTAAATAAATGAATACATCGTTTGCCCCAGTGGCTCAGCTCTTGCACTTAGTCTCCTCTCTTCTCCTCCAGGTCTGGGGTTCGATCCCCTCCCAGGCCTTTTGTTCATTTTATTTTTCAAATACATACACTGGAAAATTGTTAGTTATTCTTGGTTGCATATAAAAAACGAAGCCTTGTTTATATATTATAAGTAGAAGGCGTGTAAATAAATGAATAAATCGTTTGCCCCAGTGGCTCAGCTCTTGCACTTAGTCTCCTCTCTTCTCCTCCAGGTCTGGGGTTCGATCCCCTCCCAGGCCTTACACATACATACACTGGAAAATTGTTACCTTTTGTTCATTTTATTTTTCAAATACATACACATACATACACTGGAAAATTGTTAGTTATTTTTAATTTAAACTTATTTACAACTTTATTTGTGAACCGAAACGTTTTTTTTCTCTTTTCTCCAAAAGAGAAAAGGTTAAATAAATGCTATTGGTTGGGAAATATTCGTATTGGTGCCATTGGTTGGGCATGGTTTTTTAGGCACAATCATGATTAACAACATGTACAAGCTGCTTCGTAGTATCCCTATAAGTTAAGCATGCACTCCATTAACAACTTAAAACTTGCCAACTACTGTGTGTCTCTTGAACTATTATTCAAAACAATCAAACGCAATCTGACAAGATGACTCAAGGTTCTCCATTAACAATGGGCACCCCACGTAGAAGGAGTAGAAGGAATACAACAACAACTTCTACTCATTCCATTAAAATGACAGAGGAGTTTTCTGTGACCAAAAGGAAAAATTACAAAGCTGAGATTATCCTGATATCATCAAGGTAAATAACTCTTGTTTTGTTTTTAATTTTCTACTAAGTCCATCATTTTCCTGTAAACTTGCTTTAAAGAACCTGTTAACAAGTAGATAAACTTGAATCAGTTACTGTTACATAAGGAAGCAGTTAATTTTTTAAAACTATTTTGAAATCTTTCTTCAAAGATAACAAACTGGTTATAAAACCTTCCCATTAGTTTATTAATCCTTTTCTTACCATTAATAATCTGGTTTCTTAAACTGTTTTGTAGTCATCAAACTACTGAATCTGAGTTTCATGGAGACCCCAACACAACAGATTACGATTCCACGGCTTCAACACCCAAGGTGGATCGTAACAAGCTGCTTAAAAAAAAATCAGCCACCGAGAGGAAACGTTGCCAGTCGAAACGTTCAATGTGTTTGGGCACAACGTCAGCCCCTCCGAAGTTCAAGGGTAAAAAAGAGGTGACTGGTATGCTGCAGGAAGAGCAGTATTCAAGGATTAAGCGGAATCTGTTCATTACGCCTGAGGATATGAATGATCTTGATTACTATCTTAACAATCAACCCGGATGTTTGCTTGGATATGATGGAACTCATAGTCCTTCCGATATTCCTTCTGTAAGTATTGACTAATTTTTTTAAATCAAACATAATATAACATTATATCCATTCAATAGTTACAACAATGTCATATTTATTTGATGACAGTGGATGCCGATGAGTTTCAGACCCAGGTCAGAAATGATGTTGGATTCCAGGTGTGCGTATCTAACCGTGTACACATTTACACCTGATGATGGGAACACAGCTGAGTATGTCTTTATAATTCCCATGATAAAACCTAATTGTAAAATTTTTTTGATCACATTTATTTTGATAGCAGCTGAGTAATGACACTGCATAAATTTATTCTTTATAGTCGTGAGGTTCTGGTTAAAACAAAATCAGATGTATATGCGGATAGGAAGGCACTGAAGTCTTTGATGCCTATGTCTCCTGTTGATGAAGAGGTTATATTTACATGTTTTGAAATAAAAAAAAATTGCTGTTGATGTAAAATGTCGACCTAATACCATTTTCATTCAACTTTACAGATTATTAATGCGGTTGTTGACACCCAGAACTTTTTGATAAGGACGTTGGGAAAAACTCAATCGGTTTGGTATTTGCCTACAGACTTTGCGGTGATTACCTTTACCACTACTCATCCAACTATTACATTTACATTCATTCAGAATTAATTATTGACGTAAACTACATTTTCTTTTAGCAATACGCTTTGGACAACACTCATTCGGCTGAGTATGTGTGTAGTATTTATAAAGACAAATACATGACTACAACTGCTCGACATATGTCAAAGGTCATTTCCTGCTACTTTACAAAAATAGTTGTTACATTCGAATTTGTTACCTACCACTTAATTTAGTTTTATTTTTTATAGATTTTTATTCCTATTAATGACGAAGGGATGCACTGGTACCTACTGGTAGTTGATTTTATAGAAAGGAAACTGGTTTGGTTGGACTCTTCGCCTTCGGAGGAACGGTATCATTGGAGACGCCAAGCAATTCTTAAATTGGTATGCATGTTATATAATTTGATTTACTTTTCCGAAATGTTGTTTGTTTTTGATCGATTCAAATATAGTATTTACTATTGTGGTAGGCACTATTTCTTGAAGAAATGTTTCTTCATGGTTCTCTTGGTCGACTCTTTCCATTTTCGGATGAAGATATAGTCACAGCCTTCAACATTGTTCAAGTGATGCGCCTCCCAAGGCAGCGTCCGTATTCGTAAGCATTCTCAACCCTTACCATGTTTGCCTATTTAATCAAAACTTCCTGATAATGTGAGACTAATGCATTTAAATGGATGACCATAGGAATGACTCTGGAGTGTGGGTATGTAAGTGGATGATTGAATGTACCTTCAGCTGTTCTTATGATACCGTATCTGTAAGTTGCCTTGGTGTGAATATTATTTCTCAAACCTTGTCACTCTAATTAGCTTTCGTATTCACCTAAATGTTTATAATTATGTGCAGGTTATCAGTGCAACCAGGATGAAACTTGCACTCTACCTACTTCAATCATCAAATAATGTTTTGTTGAACGAAGTCCTGGGAAAAGCTTCAAGTTATTGGGATGATCAGGTGAAGAAACACAATTTGTTGATGAAGGGATTGTTTAGCAATTATTGAAGAATTCGGGCAGAGATATGGTGGTTTTGACTTTTGATGTAATAGTTAGGATATTTTCAATGTTTTTTGGATATTATGGCATTAATTTGCTTGCTTTGGATATTATGGCAGTAATCTGCTGGCTTTGGATATTATGGCATTAATTTGCTTTTTCTGGATATTATGGCAGTATATGCTTGGTCCTGGATATTATGGCAGTAATCTGCTTGGTTCATCATATCATGGCATTAATCTGTTTGGTTGGAATATTATGGCATTTATCTGTTTGGTTTTGAATGTGTTTTGTTATGCTATGTCGACATGGATCGAATCCGCAACCTTCTGTACGCAAAGTTTCTTTAACCAAAGTTTCTTATTTTACAGTAGGCTGCTGTAATGGAAGACCATGTGGATTGCATGGGATTGGGTTGCCTGAAAGCTTTGGACAGTAATGAGGGAGGGATTGGATCCTCTCCTATTATTTTTCTCAATATTTTCTCCTTCATAAATTTGTCTCTATCTCTCTAATATTTTCTCTCACTTATTTTTTTATATATAATAGTTTTATTAATGTTTATTATTATTATTATTACACTTATTTTGTGAAGGAGAGAGATCTATGAAAGAAGATGATCCAAATTTCAAACATATTATAAATTGTAATAGGGCTATTTTTTGCCAGTAATGAGTGTGGTTTTTTTTTGTATAAAATTATTATAAATTGTAATAGGGCTATTTTTTAAATATTTAATGATGAATACTTGTTATTGTAATTGTGTGTATTTATGGTTGATATATAGTTATTATTATTATTATTATTATTATTATTATTATTAGTATTATTATTACTATTATTATTATTAGTATTATTATTATTATTATTAGTATTATTAGTATTAGTATTATTATTATTATTATTATTAGTATTATTAGTATTATTATTATTATTATTATTATTATTAATATTATTATTATTATATTTTGCCAGTAATGAGTGTGGTTTTTTTTTGTATAAAATTATTATAAATTGTAATAGGGCTATTTTTTAAATATTTAATGATGAATACTTGTTATTGTAATTGTGTGTATTTATGGTTGATATATAGTTATTATTATTATTAGTATTATTATTATTATTATTATTAGTATTATTATTACTATTATTATTATTAGTATTATTATTATTATTAGTATTATTAGTATTATTAGTATTATTATTATTATTATTATTATTATTATTATTATTATTATTATTATTATTAGTATTATTAGTATTATTATTATTATTATTATTATTATTATTATTATTATTATTATTGTAGGAACCCAACAATTAGGTTTGGCCCAAGTGGTAATTAACAGGTGTAACATCCAATCAGTACGGGGAAGTAAAACGACTACACTTTGAGTTATGCTTTCTTGAAACGAAAAGCACATTTGACAAACAAAACGCACGAGTGGGTTGAACAGCACAATCACTTGAGTTTTGCTGCATGCCAAAGAAGATGACCGGAGGTAGAAAACCCTGCAACGGATGGATATCCGACGACGACATGGAATTCAGGTACTTTCTCTCCCCGTTTGCCTATGATTACATATCGGGTTGTTAAACTTTCAAAATTCTTAGTCGAAGTGTTGTTTTTAGAAGGGTAGAGATGCATGTATTCGATAAAGGCGACGACGATTGGGATTATCAATTCTTTCCCAACTTAAAACTTAGGTTGATGAATTTCAGGATTCACACAAACAGAGTACGACAACTGGGATTATCGATTCTTCCATTTTCAAATTGTTAGGGTATCTGTCGCTGTGGCTAATGAATTTTTTTTATCTATAACACAAATATTTAATATGTGTTCTGATTTTTTGGTTGTTAGCGACGACGGAGCAATGAGGGTGATAGATGGATTGGTTGCTGAAACAGGGTACAATGCAGATGAGGCAAAGAAAGCTGCGAAGAAAGTACGTTTTGATGAGAGGACTGCTACAGCAAACAGAAGAGGAAAAGAACATGGGAAGAAAGATCGGGCTGGTCAAATTGCTACGACATCCGGCACGCCAGTTCCTCGACCGTCAAACAATGCCAATGTTGTGATTCATGATGTGAAGGAGGAACCGATTGAAGCGATGGCTGAGGACCAACCTATTGAGAGTGTCGATGTGGAGCCAAGGCGGGTTTCAAAGAAAAAGAGTGTTAAGGAAACAGGTGTAGGAATTAAAGAAAAGCGAAAAGAGTTTGGAGGAGCAGGTTCTTCAAGTGGACCAGTTAAGAATCCTCCTGTCTTGAGAAAAGGAAAGCAGCCAAAGAAAGGGAAAGGAAAGCAGTCGGCTGAAATTACATGGGAGATGTCGAATGGGGCAAAGAAATTCACCTGGAAGAATCGCATTACAAACGGAAAAAAGAGTTCAAAAAATGTTATGGTAAGATCATAATTTTGTATGTGATTCGTATTCTTTTCATAGAAAAACCTTATGAAATGGTATACTGAAATACTTGTGTATTTATGCAGCATTTTCCAAGGGAAATAGCTAAGAAATGTCTTCGGGTATATCAGGATGAAATTAAAGTTGTAGACGTGGAGACTCGAGAGGTGTTCAATTGCAGCCTTCATAAGGCGTCAAGGAAGGGAGTCCCAAACACGTATGAAAGGTACATGGCTCAGGGCTGGTACGAATTAGCCAAGAGTATCAAACTTTGTACTGGCGATACTTTAATTTGGAGCATGCTGCGCTTTTCGCCTTATGTGTATTTGACCGTGGAAAAGCGTAGAAGAAACTAAATTGGCTGTTTTTTCCTTTTTTGTTTGCGGTGATGCTTTAAATTATGGGTTGAAAACAATGATACTTTGGAAACATTGCCGGTCAATATTATAATATATGTCTGCAAACACATTTTGAAACAATTTTGTTTCCTTTAAATTATTCTCTGGATATACATGTTGGTCTGAATTATGATATTATATGAACTTGATTTCAATCAAGTACAGTTTTAGGGATGTACGTGGGGACAACAATGAAATTGAAAATGCAAATGACAGCTCCTTTGAAGAATTTACTCAGAGAATTTAGTTGACGTTGAAGAAAGAATGATGACACCAACCAAGAAAGACCATAACTAAGATTCAAGGAATCATATCATTTATTCTCTTAATTATAGATTGTAATCTCTTAATTATAACTTTGCACGAAGTTTGACGAATATCGGTATTTTAATGTCTATGAAATATATTATGAATTATTATTATTTTGCTTTCAAAATAAAAATCCAAATAGTTGATTAATTAAATAATTTGATATCATAATCAATTTTTTATAATAAACATTAATATTTATGAATAAAAAAAATTATTATAAAATTGTAATAGGGCTATTTTTTAAATATTTAATAATGAATACTGGTTATTATAATTTTGTGTATTGTGTGTATTTATGGTTGAACTATTATTATTATTATTATTATTATTATTATTATTATTATTATTATTATTATTATTATTATTATTATTATATTATTATTTAACAGATACATAAAAAAATCAATAGATTAATCACGTGTGTATTAGTTATTGTTGGAATAATAAATTTAAGAAATCCTAACAGTTTGGAAAGAGTTGTTACAAAGAGGTAGTACCATTCGGATCCCTTGGGAAAAGTAAGGTTTCTATTTTTTTCTTTAGTACGAAACCAACCTTTCGCCATCTTAGTCGAAAATGTCAAGCCTCAACCGGAAAGTTGAAGATGACAGGTAAACACCGACGTTTTTGTTCATGTTCAGTTTTGTAGGTTCCTATTTTGTGTATGGGCATTATATTTCGTCTTGCATGTTATTATGTGGGTACCGATTTCTGGGTTTTATTGTCTGGGTTAGATGCATGCTTATTTTTGTTGTTTGTAGGATAATGTTATTAATCGACAGTCATCTAAGTGTTCTGAATACGTGTAGGTGCCGATCGAAGAATCCTCTCTTCCCGTTTGATGCAAAGATCAAAGAACTTTACTTTGAGTATCTTGAAGCTGCGGAGGAATATGAGGAAAGTACCGGCAAGAAGCTTAAATTGGCATCATTTGAAGATTTTTGTCATGATGTTGATCCTTTGTGTTTGGAGAGTTTGAAGGATGGTGGGGATGATGAAGTGATTGTGAAGCAAGAAGTATCTGTTACTGTCCCTGAAATAGTTAGGGTTGATACATCTGTCATTCCTGATCAGTGTGAAAACTTGGTATCAGAATGTGTAAAAGGGTAAACATTTAATTTATTGTGTTTGAGTATAAAAGACATTGTTGTGTGACAGATGTTTTACAGAAATGGTATTTTAATATTGTTAGTGTTGTATTTTGGGATGTTTTTCTGATATATATATATATATATATATATATATATATATATATATATATATATATATATATATATATATATATATATATTGTTCTTGTGTTTGCAGTTGTTCAAAGTCTTTAGTTGGGGAGTCAAGTATTGCTGGTGTCGGGGTAGATGGTATTGATGGAACTGCAAACAAATTGGAAAATGCGTAAGTATGATTTTTAAATTCATGTAGTAATATGTTTTCTAAACACAGTATGTAATGTTGAATAGTACTTTGCAGTGATTATAGCTCAGATGAGTCTTATGATGGGCTGTTTGAAAGGCTGACTCGGGTTCACATGAGTCTTTAGTTTACTGAATTAGTTTTAGAGTCGATTGTGTGTGTTATAGTTTTTGCATGTTATTTTTTATAGTTTGTAATATTTTGATCAAATAATGTATTGGTGATTAAAATTGGTTTATGTTATCATCAACTTATCGAAGATGGAGGTTGCACCAACATGTTATATGTTTGTGATTTGTTTTTTTTTAAAAAGTTTTTGTTTTATGTTCATTGAATCATTATTTGAGGCGAATGTGTGTGTAGTTTGTTTTTGTATGTTGCTTTTATAGTTTGTAGAATTTTGATAAAATGTGGTATTTTCCAGTAAAAGGGTTTTCTTTTGGCAGGAACACTTCTAAGATGGAGGTTGAATCAACATGGGATAGGTTGAATAGGGAGATGTTGGTCAACAGCTTGTCAGACAACCGGGAGGTTAAGGATCTATGGCAGAAAAGTCGTGCAGGGAAGAATGTTGTGCGGGAGGTCGTTGTCACTGGGGAAAGTAGTGGATGTCGGTCTGAAATGATGATCGGTGATGAAACTAAGAGTGATCGGAAAGGTAAAGCAGTGTTGAAGGAAGGTTATGTGAAGGGTGTGGTTCAAGTAGGGCGTAGAAGAAGTGATCGAATATATAGTAAAACGAAGGGCAAAGGTGCAGCGGGAGAAACAACGATTGATGGGGGAGTTGGTGTCAGTTTGGGTGCAAGAGCTGGGTTTGAAATGAGGTCGTCAAAACGTGTGAATAAAAAGAGAAAGAGTTGCAGGATTGTAGAACCCGTTCAAACGAAGGATGTTGATGGACACAGATACTTTTCGTGGTGTAAGGTTATAGAATGTGCTAAGGTAGCTGGGAGAAATGTTCTTGTAAGTATATTAAGTTATTTAGCTTAATTATAAAAATATACGCATTGAATGTTGGATATTTTTGTTGTTTTTATTTTGACAGTTGTAATTATAGTTTGTGGCGTTTTATGTTTATGTGCAGCAATTCCCGCAAAAAGTTATCCGCGGTTGCTTGGACAAGCATTATACGCGTGTTTTGTTCAGGGATTCAGATTTGAAAAAGGTCTTCAAATGTGAACTCCATTATGCTAAGAGGAAGTATTTTGTTGAGAGGTTCATTTACGATGGGTGGTCTGATTTTGTGAAGGAATGCCGCATTCAGGATGGTGATCGTCTTAGATTTGTAATGTGTGACAAACCAAGCCCGGCTATTACATCTGGAACACAATTGGTTGCTGTGTCAGTCGTCAACAGATCAAGAGCTTGATGATTGTGTTTTTATTTAAGTCAAAGACATGAATGTATATCAAAATATCAGTTGTATTTGTGTGTGTGAACATGTTGAAAACAGTTTCTCTTGACAATGGGTGTTTTTGTTTTTATGTTATTTTGTGTAATATAAATGTTTTTATGTTATATGATGTTTTTGTTTTAAATTATGGTATTAAGTATGTCAGTGTTGTTATTTTGAGGTGTGATTCACAATAGTCATTGTAGTTGGGTGTTATGTTTTGAATGGTCAGTTATAAGTAAACATTTAAGGATTGGTTTAAAAATATAAAAGAAATCAACATAATATTTTTCAAATAAAGTGTTTGTGGCTGAAATTATTTTCATTAATATCAGGCTACATTTATATTGGTGAAGATTTCCTTGTCAACTACATTTGTAGTTATTGATTTGAACTTTGCATGTTCATCATGAACTTTTTTTTATTGTAAAGGCTAAAGAAATATATTTATAATAACACAGCATAAGACATGCCATGATCCTGTTACAAGTTTACATACTGGTACACATATAAAAGGCAACAAAGGCTCAACACTCAACTTCTATCTCCACCCAACCAAGAGTAATTTTACCACCAGAATAAAAATCACATAGTTTAAATCACACCACCCAACTTTGTTATTATCAACCTTGTTCCATTACATAAGCCTTCATACTGGTTGATGTTTCTCATGACCATAATTGGTGTCCCAACCTTTAGTTTTATATGATGGTTAGGTAATCCTGATGTTTGCAGTGAACTGAGAAATTCTGGGGTGAGGATGTCAACCAATGTTACATCGTAGAATTCCGACTTATCAACAGAATTGCGCTGAAATAATCACGCATGTCTCCTGTATTGGGAATTTAAATAGTTAGTTCAAATGAATATAAAAATTGAATCATGTATACCTGCCATTAAATCAAGAATATGATTTAGATAATTTGTAAACAACCTCCAATGTAGAAGCAAGAATTGCTCGTAAATTCCGGATATGTAGAATTAACTATTGGTACGATTGGGTCCTCAAATTCTGTAATCAACAGGTCTGGTGGAATATCAATAACTGTAACACCATTGTTTGATTTGGATACTTTGCCTTCTCCAATGTTTTTTATCATTTTCTGTTTTATCATTTTCTAATGTCATGGCATACAGAGGATTTCAATTAGATGATTAGGATTATGAAAATAAATGTATTACTGAAACTTTAATTAAATGAGCTTACCACAGAAGGTTTCCTATTTAAGAGTCTTAGCATTGTAGGAGCAGGAGTACTTTTAGGGTCAGCCACTGTTATGTCATAAATGGCAGGAACGAATGAGCGCATATGTCTTACAGTCGAAACAAACCCCTGAAAGCAAGAAAAGAGTTAATATTTCAGAGCGAGTTTTAGGCAATTATATTTTTGGTTTTCGATATATGTTTTGAATGGTTAACTCATGCTGTAATAATGTTTATATTATGGATAATTTATTCTTCATTACATTCAGATTGACAAATATGTCTTGTACGATTCCATTACAGGAAGTTGAAAATTACTTTGCCGCCTAATTAAAGCCATAAGGCAATAATTCGAGGCTTAACTATTTAACAGAAGCAAAGATCAATAAAGCCAACAAAGGGCATAATGCTTAACCACCATAGGTCAGAATCCACGTAATTCTTAACCATCTATGACAGAAGCAGCATGCTCAACCATCATAGACAGAAGCTCACCACAAAACCAATAAGGCTAATAAAACCTGCATCAAACAGGGTAACAAATAACAAAAAAATCAACAGCCCAATGGAGGAGCATATCCATTTAAATGTGTCCTCAAACCATAAGATAAACATATGTATCAGATATGTGAAATCTTATTTAACTATCTCAAAATTCAATTCAAATTCAAATTCAAATGCAAATTCAGAATTTATGCATATGATAAAATATAATCCCTAATCCACAACTACACAATTTCTGGATAATTCAATTCCATTTCAGAATTCATTAATTACATAAATACAAATCTAATCCACAATCACATAGAATTGGAAAATATACATATTGGATCGATATGAACCTGTCAAAGGAGGCTACAACATGGAATCATTAGACAATCTGCTGAAAAAATAACCAGATCCGAATTACACGCAAATTTACTCTGAAAGCTCAACATCAAACATGAACACAGTTAAAAAATGGGTGGGAGTGTCCCATCCTTCACCTTGAGCAGCCTCATCTTTCGTCCATATTTATCGATCTCATTGTCTTCACCAACCTTGAGAATATGATTTCGTTGGCGCCGAAGAGGTCGAAGTCATGTTCATCTGTTCGCAGTGTTTACCTGCTCGCAGGTTCGCAGAGAGAGTAAACAAAAATCGAAAGTGGAAGAAGATAGAAGAACATATGAACAATTTAAAGAATTACGGAGTATTTCAAATTTGGGAGAAGGTTGCAGAAAATTTGGGAGAAGGTTGCAGAAGAAGAACAGATGGGTGGAATTTAGGGATTTAGGGTTTTGAAGGAGTTGGGAGAATGGTGAAGGATGAAGAAGAAAAACGATAATATGAGTAAAAAAAACTGTAATCTAATAAAAGTTAATTTTAATTTGTAAGATATTATTAAATGAATGGGGACTTATATGCAATAATCAAAAGTTTTTTTTAAAATGGGTCCCACAGTAAAGTTATTTTACCATAGAGCTGATGTGGCTTAGTTTAACTTAAAATTAATTAGGGTTGTTAGGGCTTTAATTCTATTGGTCAATTGGAGTGACTTCACCACTGAAGTCAAATTGACAACTGCACCATAGAAGCTCCCTTAAGAATATGGTATAAAAGTAAGAGAGGGAATATCGTTTTTACTATAGTATCCTTATCATGTATTGAGAATGGTGAAACTTTTATTAATTAGAGGGTAAAATTGGAAAAAATATATTGGACATTGAAATAGACCATTCATTTTGGAACACCATTTTATTACAAATGGGTCACTCATTGTGGAACGGATGGAGTATAAAAATTTACAGGTTATTGTTGTGCGCAAATTTAATTGGCTCCTTCTATTTTTTTTCACCTACTTGTATATTTCTGTAAATTTGGTGTCACCTACAAATTTATCTATGCAGTCAAAATGCTCCGCATGTGAATGCGTAGTTAATATTAAATATGCAGAAAAATTGGTAGGTAGTTTAAAAAAAAGCTAAAAAAAATAGGAGGCGCCTATTCAATTGACACCCTCTCTTTAAATATAGAATGAAACGTCAATAGCTAAACCCTATAACGTCAATAGCCTTTAAGGATTATTTATTTGGATTTGAAGCTAAACCCTATAAAGTTTTGATTTGGGTATTTAGTTAATAAGTCGTCAGTTTAGTTTGAAGGCTCAACCCGTTCAAAAGCTTTGATCGGTTCGGGATCAGTCCGTATTAAAATCTCAAGTTGGTTTGTGGTTATCCTATGTAAAATCTCAGTTCGTTTTGCAAGCTCAACCCAGTTAAAAGCTTTCTAAGGTTGGAGATAAGCCCAATAAAATCTCATAGGTTTGTGTCGTCAGCCCGTCAAAACCTCGCTTAGGTTCGTGAGCTCAATTTGGTTCAAAAGATCTCCTTGGTTCGAGATAAGCCTGTGTAAAATCTCATTTTAGCTTGGGGATATCTACGTCAAGTTACTGATTGGAAGGAAGACTAACCTTTCTCTCATATGTTTGATGTTTGGTTAGAAGTTAGCTAGAAACTTTATTCTCCTTGTATAAGGGGGTTCGAGAGTTCAACCTAAAAAAATCTATTAAATTTACTAGATACTCTCAAGAACAAATATTGGGGAGAGAATTTAGTCTTTTCTCTTTTAGTGAACCTCTATAATTCCTTGCAGGATTTTAAAAAACTGTACGCGACTACAAAAACGATCGCGACAAAATGGTTTTGGCAGATACTGATAACGATACCATTATCACTATTTTCTATATTGAAGAAAAAATTGTGGTTGATTCACAATGCGAGGACTGCAATCAGTTTCTGCACACCTATATCGACCAAAATCCCGAAAGCCTTTACGCGGCCGCTACCTTTTTTTAAAACCCATACTATTGGTGTTATTTCTCTATCCCTTAACTATTTACTTTCCGCAATTAAGTTTTGCTGCTAATTTCTAAAATCTTTTGAAATGAATTTAACCTCTGAAAATGATCCTAGAAGTTTTTCAAGCTACCATTTTCTAAAACACACAATTCACCCATTTCTTGTATGTGGAATCATATGTCCGACATGCATAGTTGATGATCTGTGTATGTCATTCAATATTCAAGATATTTTTAGCAATGAGTAGGTTTTTTTTTCATTTAAGTTACCCCATCGGGTTTATTGGAAGAATGAAGGAAGGATTAGGAGCACCATTAGACTTGTTTCATATTATCCAACTCATGAAGAATGTGGAGATTCCTATGTTTGATATTTATAGATATTTAAATTATTCAAAACTAATAAAATGTACGAGTTTCAAAAACTTTTTGAGATAAAGGACATCACTTTTTCCAATTACACATTACAAATTATTCTAGAAAAAATCCATTGAATTAAAATAATTCCACATCGTTATACTGAATATTTATAATCTTTTAATGCATAAAGTATAAAATATGTAATAGAAAGGATGAGCTTTGAAAATATGTAATATTATACAATAATTGATAAAAACACAAATTTTCAAGTAAAGACCGCATCATATCAAATCAAACTTAACACATACCATAAACATCAAACATATACATAATTCACAATTTCAAGATATAAATATTCTCATCTCAAAACAACCTTAATAAAAGAAATCAATAAAGAATATCAATATTAATCATGAAAATCATCAAGTTTATCACAATTGAAATTATGATATGCATTCTTTTAGACTCTAAAGTCATTATCTTTATTTGATACCATTTTGCTCTACAGAGGATTGTGTTTCTCTCTATGATAATACACTACGCACAAGCAACATGGTCTGAATCATGTACATATCCATATGTCTTATTTAAACATTTAGTTCTATCAAGTGATAAATGGCCTAATCTGAGATGCCACAATCTACTTACATCTGCACTATCAACATGAACAGTAGCATTCAACTTTACCTGGTCAAACTCCAAGTAATAAATTCCATTCTTCAGCTTAGCCAAACCAATCCTCTTCATAGTTCCTCTTTCCTGTACAATGCAGGAATCATCTTCAAACACTATGGTACAGTTGTTTTGCTCAGATAATTTCGATACAGAAATCAAATTAATGTTAAATCCTGGCAGATAAAGAGCTCTTTCTAAGACCAAGTTATCATTCAACCTAATTCTTCAAGTTTTATAAGCTTGGACATTGGTTCCATTTGGTAAACCAACAAATATGGCAGGAGTTAATTCACTACATGATGTGAACCATTCTATAGAATTGCAAATGTGATCCGTTGCTCCCGTGTCTAAGATCCATTTACAATCACACACACTTGTTTGAACATCGTTGTTAGGATATTTACCTGATGCTCCTGCAGAATAGCAGCTGCTACTTTCTCCTATCACCATGTTTGAGGTATGCTTGGCTCCATCTATGTTGTTCCTCTCAAGTAGAGAAATTAATGAGTTGTATTGATCTTTGGTGATAACCATGCTACCCTCATCAGTCTTCAACTTCATATTTGTACCAATTTCTTGTGCATCATTCCCAGCATTGTTGACTAAGGCATTTCCTCGAGCAGATCCCCATCCTGGTGGATATCCATGTTTTCTATGGCAAATATCGACTATATGGCCATTATTTCCACAATGTGTACACACCTTCTCTTTGTATGCATTACCTCGACCTCTTCCTCCATTATATCCACTATGTCCTCTGCCTCTACCAGAATTACGGTTTGGATATCCAGTTTCAAATGAATTAGCTAAAACGTCTGTTTCTTCAGCTTTGGCTTCATGGTGATTGGTTGTTCCATAGCTTTGTTATCTTTCTTCTTGTAGCACAACAGAAAGGACTTTGTTGACGGTTGGTAGAGGTTCCATTAACAAGATCTAAGACTTAACACTTTGATATTGCTCATTCAGCCCCATAAGGAACTGGATGATTTGGTCTTCTTTCTTGAAACTCCTTGCACTATGCATTGCAGCAAAAACACATGGCCGTGGGCATGTGCATTGAGGCATGGGCCTGAATTGATCAATTTCTTCCCACAGAGCCCTCATTTCAGTGAAGTATTCAGAAACTTTGAGATTCCCTTGCTTGAAATTCGAAAGATCTTGATAAAGAGCAGCCACACGAATTATGTCTCCTTGAAGATACCTTTCTTTTAGATCATTCCACACATCTACAGCATTTTCTATGAACACGACGCTTTCAGTAATTTGAGGCTTCATTGAATTGATCAGCCATGAGTGCCCAAGATTGTTGCATCTTTCCCATGCAACGAAATTAAGATCTTCTATGCTTGGTATAGGAATCGAGCCATTGACGAATCTGAATTTGTTCTTGGTAGCAAGAACTCTCTACATCTTCTTCGCCCATCCATGGTAGTTGGAATCTCCTTCAAAATATGGTGTAACACAAATCGTTGTTGGGTTTTCTGATGGATGTATGTAATACGGATCGAGCGCAGCATTTGGTTGTTGACCGCCATTGTTATTGTTGTCGTTTCTTGCCATATCTGAGAAAAAGAAGAGCTGGTAGAACCAGGCTCTATGATACCATAACAGTAAAGTGAATGAATGAAAATATTGGAGAATGATTCATTAGCATGAAAGGGAAACACCAACTAACTTATATAGGAGCTAGAGGTGGTTACAAAACAGTTACAAATCCTAACTACTAGAACACGTGGCAGAAAAAGAAAAGAAGAAAAACAAGGTGACTTGCTGTGACTTGCATAGTAATCTATCAGTTATTTTCTTCTTCTCTTATTAGAATAAACTCTTATTTTTCTTCAATCGAAGTCAATCTACAAAAATCACAATCAAAATATGATTCTTCAATGAAAAAATCTTTACAAAAATACTAGAACACCTAATGAATCCTTTCAAAACTAGATCTCACACTTTTTCTTAGAATTGAGAAACACTCAACAACGATGTTTTTGACTAGAGATTGAAGATGAAGTATTCAGGAAAATCTCACGAAACAATTATTCACACTCAATAAATCAAAACTCAAGGATGTTTTTCTTCAAGGTTAATTTAATGTCTGTGTGATTGACAAAACACTCAAGGTTTTGCAAAGATTATGAAAGTTTTTGCAAAAATTATTGGCAAGTCATGAATTTGAGAGAGAGAAATTGGATCTTATATGTGGTGGAGATAAACCAACTAAATAGAGTAAAATAATATTTTTGATTTGATTCAAGTGCAAAAATGATTGTTTGGAGAGATGTGTTATTTGTCCTTTTAAATTGTAAATTTTGTTTTAAATTAGGACAAGTATCACACTAAATTACATCTATCTTTTCTTCTGAAGTGTTAGAGATATGTAACTGGTCATTAACAAGAGATGCCTCTTTCAAGAATTCTAAAGCACTTTTGAATTTTAAGATTTCTACCTAAAGTTTTAAAATATTTTTCTTTTGGAAGGTGATTTTCTTAAAATCATTTAAGGCTTCAACATGCATTTCATGAAAGCTGTTATATATCTCATCATAAGAAAATAAAGAATATGTTTTAGAATCACTTACCTCCAAGTTCTTTATCCTATGTCGTGCCATCAAACAAAAACTCTATAAAACATAATAAAAACAAGCTTAATAGAAGTAACTTTTTTTAAATTTAATGTAAAACATAATAAAAACACATGCAATGAGTGACTCCCAATCACTACCCCAAACATGAACATTTCTTTTTCCTCATAGAACATGTTTGAGAACTAAGACTCTATAAAAATATCACAATCTTACCAATTTGATGTTAATGTCTAAGTTTAAGAATACTTATCAGGATACTTTTATGATCGTGCTCAAGTCTCATTTCCGTTCTCGAACTTCAAAAGGGATAACTAAAAAGATATCGATCTTGCTCATCTTTATTTAACTTTGATCTCTTCCTCTAAACTTCGAAAAAAAAATTAAAATAACCAGGTTTAATAAATAAAATACAGAAAAAACCACCTTTTCAGGGTATTTACCAAACTGTCTAGGTTTGGGACATACTGGAAGAGAATGCGCCAAATGAAATGGCGCATGCATGTCACACAAGCCAAACCATTTGGCGCATAAGAAGGAAAATTAGGGCAAGAAATTGCAAGCCATTTGAAATGGCGCATGTGGCCATGTATTAACACATAGGCGCCAAACCAATTGGCTCCTATGTGTGGGCCATTTTTTTTTCAAAATTAACCCGTTTCGGGTATTTTCGCGTACCGTTTTCGATTTCGGTCTATTATTTTCGTAAAAACGTCTAATAAATCAAGTTTGTAAAATCTTATTAACCCTAAATAATGTAATGTATGCGTTATCGATATCGGTTTTTTATTAAAGCTCAATTTATTGATGAAAGACCGATGAACGGTTACAAGAGGTGAACGGTTACAAAAGGTGGTAAGCGAAACTGATACATTGCATTAAAAAAAAATACAGATTATACTAAACTTGCGACGATGTCGTGCCACGATTAGGGCATCTCTTTATATTGTGCCCCACCTGACAGCAAATGCTGCATTTTCGTTCCATTTTGTCGCGGACGTCCATTTCGGTCCTAATCCGTGTACTATTGGGACGCCCTTTTTTCTTTCGCCGCATTGCGTCGTTGTGCCAAACTACCTCTCCATCATACTCAGGCCAGTAATCCTCCTTGGCCACCACAGGAAACGCAACACTGTAAACTCTGAGCAACGTCTGAGTCTTGTAAATCGGAGACAGTAGTGATATAGCGTCGCGGTGGGCATACGCACATGCAGCTATGACGTGTGAGCAAGGCATACGAAAAGCTTGAAACCTTCCACAGTCGCACCAATCTTCGTCAAGAAGAACCCTATATTGTTGCCTTGGCAGTCCCTCATTGTGGTCAATTGTCTCGCGCACACTGAACGTGCGATTGAATCGGTCGAAAGAAGTCACTTGATGAGTGTTCGCTTTTGCCGACTGCTGTTGCATAAATTTCATGCAACTATCGCTTAATAGTTGACCAGCTTGCCTAACATCACCCCATCTCCTGCCTCTTGTTGAGAAGAGTGAAGCCATCCTAAAGTATGTGGCTTCCACCAGTGCTGTGATTGGTAGGTTACGGATGCCTTTGAAAACGCCATTCATGGATTCCACGAGATTAGTTGTCATATGGCCCCATCGCACGCCATTGTCGTAAGCCCTTGTCCATTTGTCCCTGGAAAGATTATCTACCCAAGTACCTGCCTCTGGATTTGTCATTACAATCTCACTCCGATAATGCTGGAATGTGGGTTGGGTCAACGCATAACCAGCATTGACTAGGGCCTTTCTTAGATGTCTGTCCTTGATCTCCCGCATGAAGTTTTGGGCTATGTGGCGAATACAATATACGTGTTTTGAAGGGGGGTCATGCCATCCGTTCGCTGGATTGTTGTAAGCACTCTCTATGGAAGCGTGCCTATCAGAGATTAAACATATGTCAGGCTGGGGAGCAACATGTTCCCGGAGGTTCCTTAGAAAGAAACTCCAAGCCGCTGCAGTTTCACCTTCGACGATAGCAAATGCCACTGGAAATATGTTGCTGTTACCGTCTTGTGCAACCGCCATGAGCATGGTTCCTTTGCATTTGCCGTATAACCATGTCCCATCAATTTGAAGTATGGGTTTACAGTGTGCAAAACCTCGGACGCAAGGTTTGAACGCCCAAAAAAGCCGATGGAATATTCCGTTTCCCTGGACAGGGTTTCCATCCGGGGCATGCGCGGGCAGTGTCTCTAGAATCGTAACAGTGCCAGGTGCGTAACTGTGTAGCGTATTGAGGTATCGGGGAAGAATTTTGTATGACTCCTCCCAGTTGCCGTAGACTGTCTCAATTGCCTTTGTTTTTGCAACCCACGCCTTTCTGTAAGATGGAGTGTAGTTGAAGGTTGTGACGATGTGGGATATTATATTTTTAACCTTCAGAGACGGATCGGAGCTTATGAGAGGCAAGATCTCCTGGCACATAAGATCGGCACTGAGTTTTGTATGATCCTGGGAATTGTTAGGGTTGACACACGTGTGTTTCTGCGTAATCGACCCTATTTTCCATGCATTGCTTCTCTTCCTATAAGAGGCCAACAGTCTGAACCCGCACTCTGGATTTTTACAAGTGATTACATACCGTTCCAGGTTTGAACGATCTACTTCAAAATCAACGTTGTTCGCCATGTGCCATTTTTTTATTCTTCTCAGACATGCCTCCTTAGACGGAAACTTGTCTCCTTCCTTTAATTCTTCGTCGTTTTGGATGTAGGGCGTGAAGAAGATGTCAGATGATGGTTCGTCACCTTGGAGGTTCAAGTTACCCATATGTGCTGGAGGTGCGTACGCATGAGCTGGAGGCACCAAGGTTTGCTGCTCGTCGTCGGATTCCTCGTTGACCATGTCGTCAAATTCGGTTTCCAGATCGTCTTCTTCCTCGTCAATGACGTCAACCTCGTCTTGCTCGTTGACTGGTGGGTCAATAACCTGTGACTGGACAACATTAGTTTCTTGTGTCTCAGCCTGAAGAGTGACGTACAGCTCGATGGAATCCAACCCACAGTATTCGTGGGTGGTGAACATATCTTGCAAGTCTTCGTCATTGGCAATCTCCATTTCGTAAAACTTGACGGTGTTGTCTTCATTGAAATTGGGACATTGGTAAAAAACGCTTGCAATAGGACCCATTGCAATCTTAGAGTACAGTCGTTGAATGAAGTACGAAAATGTTGCTCTTTTGCTCAACAACAATGGTACAACCTGAGTGTTTCTCATCACAAAACCGGCTATCTCATGAGAGTAGGTCTCACCGTTTAGATGGGCATGGACAAGATACTGGGTTGATGAAGTCATTTTTGGAGGGGAAAGTGTGCGGGTGTTGTAATCTCAGGTCAGATTAGGTAAAATTGTTGGTGTGAGTTGTAATGTTCAGTATATGTTGGATGTCTTATAAATTGAGGTTCATATGTCCTTGCATTATCTCAACACATAGACACGCTGATCTATGTCCTGTACCCCATCACGCGTCTGAAATGATTCCTGATAAGATTCCTGTAACGATTCCCCTAGGCAGAGCATGCATGCAACCCTATCTGGCAGCTAGTTCTGCAATAATTATATATATATATATATATATATATATATATATATATATATATATATATATATATATATTTATATATATATATATATATATATATATATATATATATAAATAAATAAATAAATAAATATATACATATATATATATATATATATATATATAAATATATATATATATATATATATATATATATATTTATATATATATATATATATATATAAATAAATAAATAAATAAATATATACATATATATATATATATAATTATATATATATATATAAATAAATAAATATATATATAAATAAATATAAATATATATATATATATATATATTTTTATTTCTATATATATATATATATAATTATATATAAATATAGATTAATATATATATATATATATATATATATAAATATAGATATATATATATATATATGGTGGTTCTTACAGACCCACTAGTATAGGTCTGCCACTATCTTCCGAATTGATTATAAAAGACAGGCACACTGATCTAGGTCTGCAACAGGATTCCGTATTGACTGTAAAAGACAGACACACTGATCTATGCCTGCCACCAGATTCCGAATTGATTAAAAAAGGACAGTCACACTGATCTAGGTCTGTTCATATATATTTTATTTAATAAACAAATAAATTTGTAATTAATAATTATTTGTATTTTAATAATATATTTTACTAATTATAACTATAGTTAATAATTACGTATATAAATTATCAATTATATGTATGTTAATTATTGTACCCGTCCACTAGGTTAAATATTGTCCAGACGAAAACAACTAACACAACAACCACATTTTTTTTAATTCCATGACCATGCGTTGACAACACAAAACCATCGGTAAATCACGATGTTACGTTGCAGAATACAAAAGAAGAGAAAAGAACACAGAACAACTAGTACTCTTTGCAACAAATAAAACAACAGTTAATCTAAACTACTCTAGTGTCACTGCAATAACAAGGGGATCTTCAACGCCTCGGTTAACTTCTCCACTGTGTGTCCAAAACATTAGATCCACGTCCACATCGTCTTTCACACGATCCCAATAATACATGTAGGTGCCTTCAGGGTTATTATCGGTCAACGTAATGTATGGACACCGGTATTCTAGCTGTTTAACTTTTCTGGTTGGACCATCGAGTTGACGAAACCCAGTGTTGATGGCTCTAACAACTCTCTGGAAATTCCAGTGAGGGTTGAGGCAAACCCGCATGTGACTACCTTCCTCATAGAAGACCACCGCCCAAACAGAGTTCATTTTTAAGTGTTTACACTATGACTGAAAGAAGGGTTGGGACTTCAACTCCACACAGACACTGCTATTTATAGCGGGTGGAAGGCAGAGGGAAATTTTATTGTTAATTATTAATAACTTTAATAAAATATCATTTCATTGAAATATGTTAACAACATTTAATTGAAAGGTACAGATATGCTAAGAGCATTTAATTGAACAATACAGAAGTTACTGAAATGATATAGAAATAGTAGCGCCTAGGATATAACAACGGTTAAAACAATGTCTTCTCTGTCCTCCATCATTAGAGTGCATTGGATGTCGTCTTCCATAGTCTCCCACCAACGCTGCCTTTCGAGAAAAACACCTCCCCTTGTTCGAAGTCTCTTGATAGATCGGATTTGTTCGCCTGGAACGAACTCCCCGTCCAGAAACCTGAGGATGTTTCTCTTAAGCTGCTCCATGGTTTGGATATTCCAGAACATCACTTGCATGGGAGGTTTGACTGCCGAGAAGATAATGTAGCCGTTCCTTCTACGAACGTCCGGTTGATAATTCAGACGCCTAACAGGAGGTGGAGGCTCAGAAGTCCGGTGCGAACCATCTGGCCTTATTCGAGTTCTCATTTTTCAGTGTGGGTACTAGTGCGCCCGAAACCCTAATTTATAGAGGCATAGACGTCTTGCCGTTGCCTCATTTTCTCATTAGGGTTTCTTCTGGGAAGACCAAGTAGGTAACAGTACCAAAACCCTAATTCATAAACGGAAACCCTAATTTTGAAAAAAAAATGATCCTTCTAATGCGCCATTTGAATTGGCGCATTAGTGCCTTTTCTTTACTGGAAGTCGCCAAATGGAATGGCGCATTAGAAGAATTTTTAAAAAAAAATGCCAATTGATTTGGCGCATGCCTTGTTGGTGTGGACCACCACCTGGCCCCACATGGTCCCCAAATGCATGTGCTGAAACGATTCCAGGAGTTACTGTAAACCAGCATGGAGTTACTGTTAACAAGCATGCGACTGTAAAAATTTCTGCTGAGATTCCTGATCAGATTCCTGCCAGGATTCCTCCTACTCCTGCATGCATGCTACCCGAGCTGTCACATAGACCTGAGCTGCATGCATCTAACCATGCCTTGTCACCGATACTTTGACTGCATGCATGCCAACACATCCTGCAGAAGCAACACCAAACAATTATGGCTGTGTTGACATGTCAAGCATGCATGATGTTACCGTTTTTCCCTCATCAATATATATAGCACTTGGAATTCTGCAGATACATCACCATTGTAACTCATCTACTCTTAGAACAATCCTTTTGCAATCAGCTTACGAATTTTCAGCCTTCAACCATGTCTCTCCTAACCATGGGCGAAACACACAGAGGAACCCCCCAGAACATCGCTACCTTCGTAAGTGTATTAGTGTTACTTTAAAATCACGCCTTGCTAACTGATAAACTAACTGATTTTTTTTGGCATTCTTACTCTTTTCAGAACGTTCAACGCTTTCGCACTCGTAGTAAACATACCATCGCCCCGGACGAACGCATTATACCATACCTGAACATTGCTGGTTTCGGTCCGATTAGCAGGATCGCCGAGTCTTCTATTGACCACAAGTTTGTTCTTGCTTTGCTAGAACGTTGGAGGCCAGAAACACACACCTTCCATCTTCCGACAGGGGAGTGCACCATCACCCTTGAAGACGTCCATATGCTACTAGGCCTTCCTGTTGATGGTAAGGCAATTAATGGTTGTGTTATGCAGGCGAATAGCTTATGCCAAGAGGCACTTGGAATAGACTTGATAGAAGGAGCCGTTGGTGCTAGGGGGCAAGGTGTTAACCTCAAGAGGTTAAAGGATTATTATAAAAATTTTCACTTGAATGATGCGTCTCCCCAAGAGACCATACTGCAGAAAACTAGGTGTTACGTATTGTTGCTTATAGGAAACGTTTTGTTCCCAGATAGCACTGGTAACACGGTTAACTTTATGTATCTTCGTTTGCTAATGGATTTTAGTAGAGTTGGTCTGTACAGCTGGGGGTCTGCGGTACTGGCTACCTTGTACCAGTCACTATGCAAAAACGCGGTTGCTGAGTCCTGCACATTCTACGGATGCGCCCTGTTGGTGCAGGTGTGGGGGTGGTGGAGGATGCCCATACTGGCCCCGGTTAACAACGGTAGTTGGGACTTTCCGTATGCCTTGAGGTAAGTTTGTAGTATACCATTTTCTCTTTACACAATCTACTCCATTCTAACTAAATCATTATATTTTTGTTGTAGATATTGTGTGAAAAAAATGGACTTCACACGTAATCCTCGATCAAACATAACAATGTACCGATCTCTAATTGATCACCTTGGTCCCCATCAGGTATTATCTCTAATTCTTTTCTTCTGTTTTATAAGTATTTTCCGTAAATATTTTTTCCCAAAGTAATGTATAAATCTCATGCATGCAGTTCATATGGCGACCGTATCTCGAGTGCGAGTATGAGCCTAGAGCGCAGGATGCAGAAATCTGGACGACAAAGTGCTGCTTAATCCGGTACAACATAATAGAAATGCATCACAGCGACCGGGTAATGCTTCAGTTTGGGATGCGTCAACGGATACCCGACCCTCCTGTTGACTTGGGAGTGTGGCACCTAAAAAGAGTGAACCATCAATGGACACACCAACACTGGAAGAATTTTGCACCCGATCATCGCCAGATGTGGAAGAACCGTCGCCAGTATGTCCTGAACTTCCCCGTTAGTGACCATGAAATGAAACCATCTCCTGAATACATGAATTGGTATCGTACAGCCACAACCCCAAACTTGTTTCTTGCAGCTCCGTTCTATTTAATTGATCCCCGTGCACAAAACTACATCTTGCCACAACAACAACAACCAGAAGAAGAACCACAACAACAACAACAACAACAACATGAACAACAACAACTCCGACAACAACAACGACTTCAGCAGCGACAACAAGAAAGCCTGCAACACCGCCAACAACAACTCCTACAACAACAAAGACAACAACAACTCCAGGAACAACAACAACTCCAGCAACAACAACAAAACATTTTCAGTACTCCATCCCGTTCCGCACGCAACATCCGCCAATCAACTATGTTCCAATCCCAATCTCAACCATTACAAGGGTATGAAGACCGCCATCCTTCCTCTGACCAATATCAGACCCACTCGCAACCATTCGGATTTTCAACATTTGCTGGGTCATCAAGGGGATTCGGCCAAAACCTAACCCCTGGTACATCTAGCCTTCATCTTAGTCCCGACGATGGGCCTCATGGCGAATCCTCTTACCGTGGCGCCCCCTCCGGCTTCGCAACGCCTTCAAACCAATTCGGATTTAATCAAGGTAGTTCTAGTGTTGTTGGATGCTATGAACCCGAAGTCTTTTCCCAACCAACACCACCGCCACGACTAAACACATTTGAGGGAATGGGTAACCGACTTTACAACAGCGGTTTTCCGGATAATTATGGGGGCATCGACGAATTCATAGACAGCGATCCACGTGACATCCCAGTACCAGCCCCGGTGACACAAACCCAACAAGAAGCACAAAGGGGCAGGGGTAGGGCTAGGGCAAGAGGCGGTGTCAATATTCGCGGCGGAATCAACGATCGCGGTAAACGGCTCATTACAAGACCAGGTTGCGGAACGGATGGCTATCTTGGTGATGGCCGTCATTGATCATTTTGTTGTACTTTTCATTAGTCTTCTGTGTCGTTTCTGAATTTGATTGTAACCGATGTTTAGCTTTTAAATTATATTGTAATCGATGTTCAGTTTTTAAAAAATATTGTAATCGATGTTTAGTTTTTAATTTATATTGCAATCGATGTTACACTTTTGATTATCGTTTTCTGCATTTCATTTTAAAGCCGAAAAAAATATTCTACTAATTTTTTTAAGTAAACATCATAACAAATAAAAAAATAAAAAATAAAATTATCATTTTCCCAATTTAAAATGAATTAAAAAAAAAAATGAAAAAAAAAATAAAAAAAAGGCCCTAGAACTATGGCGCCAAATGGTTTGGCTTCTAGGGCAAAACCCTAGACTTATGAGCCATTCCATTTGGCGCATGCAATGGGAATTTTAGGGCAAGCCATTTCATTTGGCGCATGCACCCAAAATATACACCTATGCGCCATTTCATTTGGCGCATTCAGTGTTCTGGTATGCCAAACCTAGACAGTTTGGTAAATACCCCGAAAACATGGTTTTTTTCGTATTTTTTTTATGAAACCTAGATATTTAAATTTTTTTTTCCTAAACTTCACTCAAACGATAAAAGATGTCACACAATCACCAATAAAAAGTAATTTTACCATAATCATGAATAGTTTCTAAATATTCTATCAAATAAAAGTTATTGAACACACTTTTTAAGTCTTAAAGGGTTAGGATATGATAAATTTAGAAAAGTAGGCTTAATTCTTGGAATTAGGAATAAGATCATTTTAGCCATTCGATTTTTCATATTCAATTTTCTTTTATCATAGTCTACACTTTATTAAGGGATGATCTTAAACTTACACAGACTTGACTTTTATATTTAAGGTACCCATTCTTTTTAGCTTTTCTTTCTTTTTTCTTTTTTCAATGTTTACTATATTCACAATTTTTTTAAGTCACTTTGTTAACATTTAATTTAAGGTCACTAACCAACACTTGTAAGTTTGGTATTACACTAGGAACCATATACTTAAAGTCTTACCTCCATTAGTTTTTTTTTTGTTACTACATAACTCCAAGAGGATGAAGGTAATCACATGTATTTAGGACAATGATTTAAAATTCAATTTGTAAGCCAAAGAAAAAGATAAGTATAAAATGAGCTAAAAAAAGATATAATAATATAATACGTGTAGTCCTAAGGGGCTCTAAGTACCAAAAATATTTGCCTCTGTGTGTGAACAACCTGGAAATTTAAAGCAATAGTTAAATAGTGAATAATATGACCCACACCTTACTCATTTAGGCTATGTTTGGGAGTTTGGAGGGGAAGGGAGGGGAGGGCTTTGAAAAATAGGAGGAATTGAGTGAAAAGGATAGAAAGATTTTGGGTAGGAGGGTTTTGGAGGGTTTGAGTTTATTCATAACACCAAAAACCCCATAAAATGGGGGAACTCAAAAATTGTATTGAAGGAGGGTTTTGGAGGGTTTTGAAGGGCTTACATAAATTTTCCAAATATCTTTTAGGTTGTTATACTATTTTGAAAATTAAAAATTTTGTAATGATAATAACTCTTTTATCATTCTAAACAAATTCATTTTTTCACAAAATGTCAAATATTTTCCTACATTTTTTTAAAATTTTGTTTTTGGAAGCCTTCCCCTCCCCTCCCCTCCAAACTCCCAAACATAGCCTTAGGTATCAAGAAGTTGAGCACAATTTTAGATAGACTTCAATCTTTAGTCATTATCATTGTCTAAGTCAGTTTGAATTTTCATTGATACTTAAGCAGTTACATTGATGTATTAGATTTATTTCACAATCAAACTCTTGTTATCATTAGTGTAGTAAAATATATATCTAAATGTTAAATCTAAAAAAGAAAACAAGTTAATTAATGAATGGATGATTATAATAATTTGATATTGTGAGTGCTACTCAATCAACTATCTAATGTAAAAATAATAGAATGAAAATAAAATAAAATGTAAATATATATTAAAGTGGATGAATTTGGGAAAACGCTCCACAAACAATCACATCTTTTAAATTCAAATCATTTAAGTAAAAGATTCTTATGTGATGAAACTAGAGCAAAATTTTAAGAAGGCGCGAATGACACAATAACTCCTTCTCACTTGATGAGTGAGGAGAAGATTTGTTGGGTGTGTCACTTCTATAAGTAGGCCCACACCAATAAAGAAGAAAAATTCTTATCGGTCACCTACGGCGAAATTTTCAAATTGCTCCTATATTTCATAAATGCATATTCGAAGTCACCATTTTATGAAGAAAAAAATGTGGTTTTGGATATGCACTTTCAAAAACACCTTTTTTTTTTTTGAAAAAAATATGATTTCGGATATGTACTTTCGAAATAAAGTTAATTTCCAGAAAAAATGTGACTTCGGAGATGCATCTCCGAATTCACCCCCCTTGGAAAAATTCGGATATGTACTTCCGAAATCATGTCTGATACAGAATTCATAAAACAAACAACAACACTTCGATTTATTATAAAGCATGGAAATTACAAACATCACATAACATAAAATTAAAACTACATATTGTTAAACACAAGTAGGTGATGATGATTCAACATTCTGATAACGTCGGCTCCCAATCTTTGATAACGTCAACAATGTAGTGGAATAGGAGATAAAATGAATGATGTTTACCTCAAATTGTAGCTTTCTACGCTCCATTTAGTATGATCGACCGTTTAAAACTTGATTTTGAGATGAAAAATTGATTGAGAATGATGGAGGTTTTGGAGAGGGTTTGTGATGAAAATGATGAAATAGTGAAGGAGGGAAAATTGTATATGAACATATTTTTTCGGAGATGCATCTCCGAAAAGATACCTGATAGTTAAAATCCAACGTTTATTTTGAATTTTCAGTGCTTTCGGAGATGCATTTCCGAAAACACCATAAAATGGGTGTTTTCGGAGATTCATCTCCGAATTCTGAGAAAATCTAAAAAAATACTTCGAAGATGTATTTTCGAAACAGAGATATTTTTGACTTTTCAACAGGGATTCTCCTCATAGAGGGTCTACAAAGAAATTTCCAAAAATAATTTTAATTTAGTGGTTCAATCCCACACATCTTGTTTTATGGTTTAGAAGGGATTTTTGGAATCCTTTATCTAAAAAGCCAACACAACAACATAAGAAAAAAAACAACAGGGAAATAAAAGAAAAATTTCGTAAATATTATTTTAAAAATTATATTTATATACCGATTAAAAAGTTATAATTTATTACATAATATTAAAAATTAAATACACTTAATTTGTATTATAAATCTCAATACAAAACAAATTATATGTTTATAATACCTTCTAAATACATAAAATAAATTATAATAAAAAATATAAAATTACAGTAATTATAATTTTTATTAATTAGAAAAATAAAAAATAATTTGACCATGAAGAATAATTATAATAAGTTAATAGCAGCATTAGAGAAAAATCAAAAAAAGAAAAACAAAAATATATAGAGACTTGACTTTTATTTTTAAAGGTACCCATTCTTTTTATTTAATATATTAATTTATTAAATATTAAAATTCACTTTCCTTCTCCTCTTCTCCGAATCTCCCGATTCAGGAGACACAAAAGTGTCATTTAGAGAGATTTTACTCTCTTTCCTTCTCCTCCTCTCCGCTCCTAAAATTGAATCAAACACATTTTATTATAAATATTTCCTCTCCTCCTTTTCGCTCACTCTATCTCGAAGCAAACACACCTAAGAGAACAATAAAAGAACTGATTTTTGATGATAGATGTGTGTAACAAATTTTATCGGTCTAAATTACAATTTAAGTATATTATTTATATCATTTAGTTGATTATATGTATTTATTTGTTTATAAGTTTTACGTTTACTTAGAAATGTTTTGGTATTCCTAAATTTTGTAGAATTGTTGTTTGATATGTATTTCCCATATTTATTCTTTATTGGCGAAAATTATTATTGCATAGTGTTATAAAAAGATTTTTGTGTACTCCTTTTTTATAAAGTGAAAGATTTTATAAAATTATCTCCTGTGGTTTTTATTTTTTCATTTTAAAAACAAAAATTCTTATTAAAAATGCGGTGTCTCTGGTATCTAAATTTAGAAATTTTTCCACAATAAAAATGTTTAGAATGTGATGTCTTTCATATCTAATTTTTCACAAATTAAGAAAAATATTCTCCTATAAAAAGTCTAATTTTTTTTAATAATTTCCCAATGATATGTAGCTGGGTATTTTGTATGAACATTTGAACACAAAATAATTAAATAGAACATTTTATTATATATATATATATATATATATATATATATATATATATATATATATATATATATATATATATATATATATATATATATATATATATATATATATATATATATATATATAGGGGACGACTCAAGTGAGAACACTTTTTTTTTTTTTAAACTGAAGAATATATTAAAAAGAAAAGCAACATACACAAAAAGAGGGGGGGACAAAAACCAAAACCCCTAAAGAGAGCCAAGCCTAATTCTAGGAACACCCTCCTTATCTAAAAGGAAGTCTTTAACAATAGTGGAGTGAACAGAATTAAACCAAGCATATCTACGAGACGAAAACCCCATGTTCGCCAAAGTATCAGCACAAAAATTGGCCTCCCTATAAGCATGGGATACCATGAAGTCCATAGTGCGGAAGATCGCAACACAGTTGAGCCAACGAGATCTGATACTCCACGGAACCAGAGAAGAGTTACTAAAAGCCTTTACAACCAGAGTGCAATCAGACTTCAACCAAATATTCTTCCAACCCATATTTATGATCTTTTCCATGGCCATAATAGCTGCCAGCAATTCTGCCAAAACAGCATTCCCAACGCCAAGGAAATCACTGAAACTACCAATATGACAGCCCTGAGCATTTCTAAAAATCCCCCCACACGCCATCAAGGAAGGATTTCCAATGGCAAGCCCATCAATGTTCACCTTAATCCAGCCATTGGGCGGAGGGATCCATAGAACCTCCATGGAAGTAGCCTGTCTGCTCGGATGTAAATTCACATCAAAACCTTTAAGAATAGAGAAATTGTGCATGGAATTATTAGAACAATTTGAGGTATTATCACCCGCCAACTTAGCTCTAGCCATTATCATGCTAACACAGTAATTCCAAGTGAGTTTTCTGCCTTCGAACCGGCCAATATTCCTGGCCCTCCAGACCTGGTAAAAACAGTTGCAAATACAAGAGATGGCCACCACCAAAGCTTGAGGAGAGGGCTGAGCCTTCATTAAATCAATGCAATCCTGCAAGTTACCTATGCAGCCCGAAAACTGCAGCTTTTGACAGAGCCAGGACCAGATATTTTTAACAAAAACACATTGGAAGAAAAGATGGGATGTCGTCTCCAACTCCCTCTTGCAAAGAGTGCACATAGAAGTTTGATGGAAGCCGCGAATGCTCATGTTCTCGTCAGTGGGCAATCTTCTATGAAGCATTCTCCACACCAACATAGATTGAGAGGGAGGAACACTTTTGTTCCAAGGAAAGGATTTTGATAACCATTGAGCAACCGGAGAAGAACACTGCTTCTGCAGTAATTTATAAGCAGACTTGAGATTCAGCTCCCCTGAGGCATTGCTTTTCCAAACTCTAGTATCCTCCACATCACCCACGGGCAGATCAATGACCGCGATTTTAGACATCAGCTGGGGGAAGGCTGTTTGCACATTACCAGGAACACACCAAGAGTTATTCTGCTTCCAATCTTTGACCATGGTAGTGAGATTATTATGATAAATATCAGGAATATGCATCAGCTTGACTAAAGGCTCTTCAAGCCAACAATCCAGCCAAAAGTTCACCCGGGTACCATCACCAATCAACCATTTCGAATTCTCTAAAACCTTAGGATAACTCTCCTTAATGCTGGACCAAATAGAAGATTTAACATGAAATGTTACAGCTCTGTTACCCCTGAGAACCCGAGCAGCAAGAAGAGAGGTCCAACCAACATTTTGCTTCGCAAAATTCCAACAAAGATGCAGGTTGGAAGCAGAATTAAGAGTGTCCATAGATTTAAGACCTATCCCTCCATCCTTGAAGCTTTTACAGCATTGGCGCCAAGCCACAGTGACAATCTTCTTTTGATCTAAATTCCCACTCCACAGAAAGTTACGCATCCAAGTAGTGATTTGTTTCATGAGAGAGCAAGGCCAATTGTAAACAGAGATGCAGTGAACCATCATACTCTGAACCACAGACTTTAGCAGCTGCAGCCTACCAGCCATAGAGAGCATCTTGGCTTTCCAACCAGCTAATTTGAGCTTGATTTTATCTGCCACAAACAAGAAGTAAGAAGATTTAGGTTTGCCAACAAAAATAGGAGCACCAAGTTATAAGAAAGGAGGAATAGCCTTAGTGAACCCGATGAGATTAGCCAAGTGAGTAAACCTCCCATTGGACATCCCTCCAGCATAAATGAGGGATTTGGAACTATTGCACTTCTGACCTGAGAAAAGGGCATACTCCTTAAGGAGATTAGAAATAGCAGTAATGGATTTAATGTCACCTCTACAAAAAATCATGATGTCATCCGCATACAGAGTGTGAGAAGGAACAAAAGTATGCCTGTTTGCCTTGATGAGATTAATACAATTAGTTTCAACAAGATTAGATATACCTCTGCTGAGAACCTCTTCAGCCAAGCAAAACAAAAGAGGGGACAGAGGGTCTCCTTGCCTGACCCCATTAGAGCAATTGAAAAAACCGGCTTGCTTACCATTAACACCAATGGACAAATGAGCAGAATTCAACAAGGTTTTAATCCAGTCACAAAACTTACTACAGAACCCAAAACAGTTAAGAGTTTTGATCACGAAATCCCAATTTAAAGTGTCAAAGGCTTTGGAGATATCAATCTTCAAGACAACATTACCACTGAAGCTCTTATTGTCCAGCAGATTAATTGCTTCAGAAGTAAGGCAAATGCAGTCCTTAATGCTTCTACCATGGACAAAACCATTTTGCTCCTTGGAAATCAAAGAGGGTAAAATGGCAGCAAGCCTATCTGCTAAGATTTTAGTGATAATTTTAAACTTGAAATTAGCAATGGCAATCGGTCTATAATGATTAATATTGTTAGGCTCATTGTTCTTAGGAATGAGAATTAAAGTGTTAGAGTTAAAGTTAGGCAAAATCCAATCATGAATAAAGAATTGAGTCACAGCATTAATGACCTCAAAATTAATAATGCTCCAAAAATTTTGAAAGAAAAAAGCCCCAAAGCCATCAGGGCCCGGGGCAGAATTGGAGTTAAGACTCATCACAGCATTTTTAATCTCATTGGCACTCGGAAGAGCAGTAAGCATAGCATTTATGTGATCATTAACAAGACTAGGAATCACTCTATTGATCAGCCCAGTATCCTGTATCACCACATCCTGGTTGAAAAGATTCTTGTAATGATTAACAAGCTGGTTTTCAATGATGTTATGATCAGTAATAACAACATCATCAATATTAAGAGAAGAAATGATACACTGTTTTCTTTTAATCTTGGCAAATGTGTGAAAAAATTTCGTGTTCCTATCCCCCTCAATATGCCACTTAATGTTAGCTTTTTCTTTCCAGAATTCCTCCTCCATGATCAAAGCTTTTTCAAGCATATACTGGGCTTTAGCTTCATCAACCTGGAGCTCGTCAGAGTAACCCTCCAAATTAATTTTATTCTGAATGTTGTTTAAAGCCTTTTCAGCTTCTATAACCTTAGTCTTAACATTACCAAACTTAGACTTGTTCCACTCTTTAAGCTTCATCTTAAGGTTCCTAAGCTTTTGATCTAAAATAAACATAGGGCAGCCATATATCGTAGTGCCCCAAACATCCTTAATGATTCTCTCACAGTCATCATCCAAAGACCACATTTTGAGAAATTTAAATTGAACTTTGTATTGAATATTCTCAGTAAGAGAGGTAAATAAAATGGGATAGTGATCCGATCTAATTCTAGATAAAGTATTACACACCACAGTACTGCAAGCATCAAGCATATCCATGTTGCATATCACCCTATCTAGCCTTTTTTCAGTGTGTTTTCTACCCTTTCTACCATTGCTCCAAGTGAAATAGTTCCCAACTGTGGGAAGATGTATAAGATGATTCGAGTCAGACCAATGGAAAAACTCATTCATGGGAGCAGCAGCAGGAGTACTAAAACCCCTATACTCCTCAGCACTAATGATAGCGTTGAAGTCCCCTATAAAGGACCAAGGAATCTTAAAGGTTTGAGTGATGTTGTTAAGGTTAGTCCATAAATTCCTTCTAACAGTATAACAGGTAGAAGCATAGATCATAGAATAGCCAAATAAAATGTTGTTAACCAGAATAGAAAAAGAAACATGTTGACTATCTATAGCTAAGATGTTAGGGTTTAAATTGGACTTACAGAAACACCAAAGGTTTGGGAGCAAACCTTCCCTTTTATTGAAAGCAAAAGGTTTAAGATCAAACCTTTGTAACCATCTTTGAGGAAAGTTCTGAAAATCCATCCAGGGTTCAGATATAAAAACAAACTCAGGAGAGTTATTCAGCAGCAGTTTCTTTAAAGCAATTCGTGAGGAATTATTAGCTATTCCCCTTATGTTCCAATAAAGGCACTTCATAAGGTTAGAGATGTTTTACCAGGCACCTGCCTAGTGTTAGAACCAGCCACAGCTTTTTTGTTTCGCCTTTTCTTGCTAGTGACCAGTTGAAAATCCTTTTGTGGAAAAAGATCAACCCCTGGATCATCCATGTCTGCCATATTATCCCAAGAATCTTTCAAAAAATCTGTAGCTTGAGCCTTAAATCTTTCATCTAATTGAGTTTCAGGCACACCTTCAATCAGTTGTGTAGCATCCACAAATTCTCCATCAGAGGACCCGGCAGTTCCAACCGGGATGGGTGTGAGGACAGGAACCAGAATGGTTGTATTTGAATCATTTGTATTCTCTGCAGAACCCACAATAACATTGTTTTCTTCAGCTTGACCTTCCTTCAGCTCATCATCTTTAGGATCATCAGAGTTACCTATAGGAGTATTGGTACCATCCAAGTTCTCCACATCCAAAATCTGGACATCTTTGTTCACCTTAGAGCTCTCTCCAGTGGTGAACTTTTTCCCAGTAGGTTTGTAAGAAAACCTCTCATTTCTCAAAACCTGCTCAGTCCCTTTATCACTAGCTATTTCCTTTTTTTTACAATTGACCACAGAGTGCCCAATGCTATTGCAGAAAGTACAGAACTCAGGTATTTTTTCATATTCTATATCCACAAAAAAAGCAAATCCTACCCTTTCCACTAAGATTTTGTAGCTGAGATCTTTGGTAAGGTCTAAGTCCACTAAAATGCGAACAAAGTGCCCAAACGGCTTTTCAAAAACAGATTTGTTTGAAGCAGAATCGATACAAATCGGCGTGCCAATACTACTAGCAATAGAAAAAAGAATTCTCGGACGCCAGTATTCCTGTGAAAGACCATGAATACGAATCCAAACCTGCGCAAAAGTTTGTTTCAGAGTAGCCGGGACAAAATCTTTCGTCCACGGGAAAAGCTTGAGGATTCCGCTAGGCAGCGTCCACGCATTCACCGATCTAACCCGATGCACATCTTCCAGAGAGGAGAAGGCAAACTCAAAAAACCCTTTGCCGAGAGAAGTAACTCCCCATTTGCCAATAGAGGGCCAAAGTTCAGAAAGCTTGTTTTTCAGAGAAACCACCGTAAGTGGTTGGGATCCTTTTGACCACACCACCCTGCCATGTAGATGGTGTTTGCAAGCCTCCACACCAAGAGCATATTCCTCTTCAGGAATAGTGATGGCAAGCCTGTCCCCTTTTAAACAGGGAATAGGAAATTGACTGAGTGGTATATCACACACATTATTGGAAACCACCGAGGCGAATGATTTTGGTTTCATCAGCCCTGAGGTATTATTGTTAACAACAGGGGTCTTTGAATAGGGTTTTTCAGCATAAGCTTCAGGGAAAAGCATAGAGACATCCATGAATAAAGAGCTTTAGAAGTAACAGAGAATAAGGGGAGGGATGAGAAACAGAGAAGAAGGGAAGGGATGAGGATCAGCGACGGCGCAAAGGCTAACTAGCCGTTATCAGTCATATTTAGTAACTTAAGTATTACAAACCGATGTACCTTAAGCATGTGAATTTTAAGACTTGTCACATCAACCCAATCTAAGTGAGAACACTTGATTATTATGAGAAATAAGAACAATGAATCACGACCATTAAATTTTGATTTTGCTGATTTTAATGGACTGAATTGGTTTCTCTTTCTATGATCCTTAGTATTTATTTTAAATCTACATAGAAAGAGAAATCAATCCAGTTCATTAAAATCAACAAAATCAAAATTTAATGGTCGTGATTCATTGTTCTCATTTCTCATAATAACCAAGTGTTCTTACTTGAGTCGTCTCATATATATATATATATATATATATATATATATATATATATATATATATATATATATATATATATATATATATATATATATATATATATCAATCAAATTTTTCTTCATGGCTGTAAATGAAGAGGGTCATGGAAAATGTTGTTTGATTTACATCTGTCGCATCATAATATCGACCAAAACAACAAAGAACATGAATTTTCTAGAGAGATCTGGATGTTGCCTGGCTGTGATGGACACATATGGATATAGTTTGTTCAAAAACTATTATATAAATACATAATATCAAATTTAATAATGTTACCAAATTATCACAAAATTAGAATTTGTTAATAGTGGTAGGCCTTTTTTAGTGGAGCACTGGAGCTGGAACTTGGCAACGTGAAAATCCAGAATCCAAGGAAATAAGTATGGCGGTTTCTATCTTCTATTATTGAAGTTTGAAGATCCACCGTGTATAGATTATACTATCATATACGTATTTTGTTATAATAATTAATAAATAAAACTGTTAATTTGTATTGAATTATTTATATTTCTTCTGTTTCAAGGTAGTAGAAGAAATATGAAAAGTTGAATAAATGGACTCTTCCAATCTGAACCTGAAACGTAAATATTTTAACAAGTCAGTCACAAATATGTAGTTTTAGAGTAAGAATGAGATAATATCTTAAAGCGTCCCTTAACTTCTGGGTTTATTTTGGTCCCTTAACTTAAAAAAATTGGTCTCTTAACTCTTCAAAATGTGTCATTTTAATCCTTTTTGTCACATTAGCGACGAAAAAATTAATGAATCATTTTTGTCATATTACAAATTTTTTTTATATTCGTTTTTTTAAATTGAATCATTAATTTTGAGATCTTATTACATAAACATAAATTATTGGAGATCAAAAGATTGTCAAAATCACAATTTTTATATTCATTTTTCTAAATTGAATCATTAACTTTGACATTTTATAACATAAACATACACGATGGACAATCAAAACGGCTTTTATTTAACCAGACACGTGACGCGAAGGGTCGTCCGATTAGATGTAACAGCAAATGATGCATCATCAACTGATTTTGTTTCATTTTCCGTCTTTTGTGACAATTGTTGTATATGTTTTTTTCATTCTTCACATGTAATTGTATATAAGAGTGTTTGTTTTGGTTCTGAGATTCACATTGGTTTTGTTTTTCTTTTTTTGGATTCTGATCTATTCATAGTTGTACTAGGAGTTTGAGATCTTGCCCAAATCCTATGAGGTTGAGTTTTTACCTATTTGGACTTTTATTTATGAGGATTCAATGACTTGCTTTGATGTTTTATTGTTATGATAGTTTCTTGATTTTTTTTTGTATTTTCATTTGCTTTCTTAGTAGTGTGAAAATACAAAAATCAATGATAGAAAAAAAGATTAAAATATTAATGAACAAGTGTTGACCTATGGTGAAACTAATCAAAATAAGAATCAAGTTAATAAATTATGTTTAAGCTACCATCACAATCCACACTATAATTTAGATGTTCATAAATTCACTTCCTACTTCATCTACAAGATTCTTATATCTTTATGCATAAAAATCATGAATGTCAAACATTTAAAAACTTGCATTTTCAATTCTATCAAAGGAGTAATCGAATACGAGTTAGTCGTAATCGATTACCAGTTGTAAAATTTAAATTTTTTAAAATGTTGCTTTAGGCGTAATCAATTACAACTTGGTGGTAATGGATTACGAGTTGAACAGATGCAACTTTACATAAGAGAGAATGTGTGTACAATGTTGTAAGACTTCATGGATCCATTTTAAACTCACATGTCATTACAAAGAGGTATCTTAGGATGTATATAAGGCTCTATACATCAGAAATAAAAAGCATCCTCTTTCACACATCAAATTTTATACAATTCAAACAAGTTTTTCAAATGTTCAAACAACTTTAACATTGAAACTTTGTGAATAACTTTTATATCATTCAAACATAACATTCCGAGAACTTAAGTATATAAATTTGAATTGTGATTAAGAGAAACAGAAGAGCAACTTATTCATCATGGAAGTCATTTCAAGAAATATTTCATATCAAATCATTTCAAAGTGAATTGTAACTTATCAAGTTTGTGGTGATAAGTTATTGTGTTATATAAAGAAAGTGGGGATTTTTTTTGTGTTGTATGTGTTAGAATGTTTGAAAGATAAATCTTGGTGTGAGACTTAGTCTTCGTGTAATACTTGTACAAGATTCTAAAAATAGTGAAAAATCCTTTAAGGAGTAAAGGGATTAGATGTATATCCTTGGTTTTAAGTGGAACTGGTATAATTGCCTTGTTTTCTTTATCTTTATGCATTTTATTTTTGTACTTTAAAGGCATCCTAAAACTATATCACATTCATAAATTCAGAAAAAATAACAAGTTAAGAATTGTTATGCATTTTACTACTCATTTTAGGAAACTAGGGTGCATTTGTTTCTTGTATAATTCTATGAACTTTATTAAAATTATTAAACATGTAAGAATTATACTTTGTAACTCTACAAAATACCGTAAGCTTTTATTGACTTTATTTTTCAATATCTGTTACAAAAGTCATAAATATGTCAAGCATTTCAATTTTATTTTTATAGTCATCAATAAAAGTGAAAATAATTTTTTCATTATATGATCAATGATCCATCAAGTTCTCATATATCAAGTGTATCAAAATTAGGGGTGGCAAAACGGTCTCGGTCCGCGGGAAAAGCCTGTTTGGCCCGGATTTTTTTGCAAGGCAGGACAAGGTTTTAGGCCCGCTCTCCATCCCGCCCCGTTTTTTGCGGGCATGAACTTTTTTATACAATTTTACTATTTTTATGCGTAAAAGGTTCAATGCCTGGGGGCTTTTCCCGCCCCGCCCTCACTTTTTTGCGGGGCGGGGCAAAGTTGTATACCTGCACTCTCCAATATGTCCGCCCCGTCCCGTTTTTCCGTGGGCTTTTGCGCGACGGCCTAAACGGGCGGGCATGCCCGTTTGCCACCTCTAATCAAAATCATAGACCCGTATTCTATAACAATTGATTTAGGTAAAATTTTGGTTATTTTAATTTAACGGTAAAAATCACATTTTTAAATGTATTCATACATAACTTAAAAATTTATCATAAACTACTCATGTTTGTTGATTAAGAAAGTCTAACATGTCAAATATTAAAATTACACAAAATGGGAGACAATTTATACATTCAGTGTTCAATTTAAACAAGTAAGCAGTGGCATACCTTTTTCTCACAAAAATACCATTTTTAATAATGGTGTACAATCATATCCATGCAGTTTGAGTAAACTTTACCGTACAAGTTTTTTGAAATCTTTTATAGCATGGGACATTTTGTCTATTATAACATCAACTTGAAAATATATATCTAAAATTGTACATTCAATGATGATTTTATGAGCAATCTTTTTTATTTAATGGAACTAAGCATCCACTAATAATGTAGTGAGTTAGGTCCAAGTTCTATAAGCCATTATAATTAATAGTACTGAGCCAACATCCTTTAGAAGGATCTAGATAATAGAATTAATTTATGCTTATGTTATAAATATGTGATTGGTGAATGTAATGATCAACGATGAAAATGATTGAAAAAGTTAGGGATATGATTGGCTACCTTTCCAGTTCCATAACTTTGATGTCTTTAGTGTTAAAATAAGATACATAAATGAATAAAATAATATATTTTAGAGAGAGATGGTGATTAACTAGAGAGAGGCACACACAAAGTTACCAAAGGTAGCATATGCTTCTCCGGAAAAGTTAGCTTTAGAGTTGTTAGCATTTTTTAGCATAGTTTCTCTTTATTTCTCTTAGTAGCAAAAGCATGTTCATAACAAATGGTGCTTTCATTGCCATGAATTCTCCTCCACACAAATACTATCATCACTATCATTATGATCCTACAATCTTCGAACCTCTACCAAGTTTTTATTCTCCATACAACTATCATCAACCATCACCCTCTAATACGTTCACAACAACCAACCCACCTTCTTCCACATACATCAATAACCATCACCAAACTCAGTATTCTTCCTCACATTTGGTTGAAACATTTCACACATTTAAGGTTCTTAAAGAATCTATAAATGACTATTTTGAAACTTCAAAAAAATTCAAATAAATTAAAAGAGCAGATCCAAGCATTCAGTCTTTCTCTCAAAGCATCATATCCTAAAGTTGTTGAAGAAGACCAGGAAGAATTACTAGATCTGTACCAAACGCAACTGCATCATCTAAATATGATGACAACACAAGATAAAGAAACAAAGTCATAGCGAGAGAACTCACCATCAAAGCCACCACCGTATGAAGAATATGTGGTCATTCCGTCAAACCTTTCTGATTCATTTACAACATTTTCAAAACAATTGCAAGATGTTGTTGAAGAAGATATCGTTGAACCAACGAAATCATCAAAAGAAGAAACAATGACTTATATGAGGAACATCAATATCAACATTGGAAACAAGGGTTCAACAGATCTGAAGCCACCATCATCAGATTTTGAAACGAAAAAATAACTCAATTTTTCATCTTCTAGCACCGACATCGTCTCCACCGCCAAAACCACCTGATTCTCCACCGAAACCACAACCCTTATTACTGAACAACATAAGTATAGTTTAAATAATTCTTTCCACCATAAACAAAATGAAACAAACATTTCTCACGTCGGTGGCCTCCGCAATGTGAAGCACAACCTCGACGCTCTTAAGTAATCATGTGTTTGTAAAACCACATGGCCTTATGGTTCTGGTGTAGAGAGAAAAATATATTGGGTTCTACCTTAGATCGACGGTGACGACATCGTTAGCGCTTTTAAAGGTAACTCTAATATGTTATGGGTTGAACATTTTGTCAAACAGTTTCTAGACATGAATGATTGGTGGGTTAAGAATTGCGGTACTAGCCATACTGATAATTTCAAGGATCTAAATATGACTTTTCTTGATAGTCTGGTTAACATTCTCAGAAAAGTAAACTCCCTTGTTATTGTTGTTAGATATATATATCTACTTATTGTGCATATGTTTGAATACCTTCCATTGTTTTCCTGCCTGCTAAAAGAATTTCTATTGCTCAATTAGGTCAATTGATTGCCAATTGTGCTTTAGCTCTTAACATTGATATTGATTTTGGATATGTTATGAATATTTTTCCTAAGTATTTGCAATTCCCTTTGAAGATTCCATGGGATAGAGGAAAATGTATTCAAACGGGTAGTTATGAGAATCTCCTGACATCAGGAACGACCTTTGAACTACTTGTGGGTGCTCATAATGACAAAATCACTGAGTTGAATCAAGATAATGAAAATAAAAGTGGTTCTGAAATTGAGGTTTTATCTAATCTTCAACACTCTCATGCTGGAGAGATTTCTAGCACCAAGGGTCAAATTGGTGCACAGTTTACACAAGAGGAAGAAAAAATTATTGCTAATGTTGGATGGAAGCCATTTTGGGATGATATTACGTATTTCAAAGGGACACTCATGTTGTGTTTCATCATGTTAGTACAATCTACTTTTCTGGCTTTTCAAACTGCATCAACCTTTTGGCTCGCTATACCCATCAAAATTTCCAAAGTAACTAATGTCACCTTGATCGGAGTTTATGCATTAATTACTTTTGCTAGTACTGCTTTTGTATTTGGAAGGTCTTACTTGAATGCTTTTCTTGGACTAAAAGTTTTTACTGCTTTCTTCTCAAGCTTCACTACAACTTTCTTCAATGCTCCAATGCTTTTCTTTGATTCAACTCCTATGGGAAGGATTTTAACTAGAGCATCATCCGATTTGAGTATTTTGGACTTTGATATACCTCCTTCCATCACAAAAATAATGAGTTTAAGAAGTGGGATCCTGGAAGCAACTTTACTTTAACATTATGTTTACAACCTTGAGGACAAGGTTGTTTTTCAAGATTGGTGGAATGTAATGAGTTAGGCCCAAGTTCTATAAGCCATTATAATTAATAGTAGTGAGTCACTATCCTTTAGAAGGATTTAGATCATGAAATTAGTTTATGCTTATGTTATAAATATGTGATTGGTGAATGTAATCATCATCAATAAAAATGATTGGAAAAATTAGCTTTAGAGTTGTTAGCATATTTTAGCATAGTTTCTCTTTATTTCTCTTTATAGCAAAAGCATGTTGATAACAAATATGCCATTAATCATCATGTATTTAAGGTTGTAACCCACAAAATACTTTTAGTGATCGTTTCTTTATTATCACACTTTTTTTAAGAGCATCATTTACTTCTTTGGAAGTTAAAAATCATAAAAATAATCCTAAAGTTAATTAAAGATAAAATTCTCGTATAGGAAGTCGTTTGATTTCCATTGATGTAATTAGGGGGTGTTCAAAAATATAGTTAACTGAATCATATACCCAAATTGAATTGCACTGAACCAAAAAAAAATTGAACCATTTAAATGGTTAATGAGCTGAACCATATACTATAAACAATTCAGTTAACCAAATTAAATTTTATAAATCGGTTTAAAATTTTTAAACTGTTTAATTATTTAATTTTACTTTTACAATTTTTCAAAAGTTAAAATTTAAAACAAAAGCTTTATCTTATATATATATATATATATATATATATATATATATATATATATATATATATATATATATATATATATATATATATATATATATATATATATAAAAAGATTTTTAATATGTTTCGTATATGATGTCTGTTTTTCTTTCCAAACTGCAAACCTATAATTATAATTTGAGTTCTATATCCAATTAAAATAATTGATTTTCTTTAATGTATCTATGAATAAAACAAACTGTTTATTTATTTTTACTGTGATTACTCAATTGCAAGAAAGCTTGATAATTTATTAATAATTTCATAATTTCAATATATTAAGTAATCAGTAAAGTTTATCTATTGGCAAGAAAATATAGTGTCTGCCTCCAATCAAATGAAATTTACTATGTCGTTTGATTATTTAATAATATAAACTATAAACATTATATTAACTAAATAAATAAAAATAAATTTTTTAAAACTTAATAAGATTCCAGAAATTTGGATCAGTGGAACGCATACTTTACTTTGAAATAAAATTTTAAAACAAATTGATTTAGTTTATAATATATAATTGATTTGTAATTACAAATTAATTTTAAACCATTTTATATATACAAACTCATTTAAACTGATTTAGTTTAAACTGATTTATATCTGAATTAAAACTGTTTTACCAGTTAACTGAACTTTTATTAATGTGGTTATAAAAAACTGAATTGTACTATTTATGTGGTTCAGTTCAATGCAGTTTATGAATCGCGAACACCGTAGATGTAATTTCTTTAATTAGTCAATTTCTTCTAGTTTATTAGGTTGAGTTGAATACTAGGATGTTCTCTTTCAAATGTTTCATGACATTGCAATGTAGAATTCATTCTAAAATGGCACCCATAAATATGGCAGAAGCCACTCAACAACTATGTCACTAAAAATCATTCTTCTTTTGTTTTTATATTTTTTACATAGATATTTTCTATTTTAAGAGTACATCTCACACCTATAAAATATTAAGATTCGAATTATAGTACATGTATTAACAATTAGAGATGATGTTTCCATATATCATAAGCATTCTAAATTAACAACTTATATGTGTGTCTTTGTCTCCTTTACTATCTTTATATCCTATCTTATAGTAGGCTTTATAGAGTAGCATTTTTGTGAGAATATTATATATACATACCCCTTGGCCAGAAAAATGAAAAGTATATATAACTTCATTTCAGAACCCCACCAATAGATGCAGTAGGGTACCTATATTACTGGACATTCGAGACACAAATACTAATACTAATTTAGGAACAATTTATTGGTGGATTTATCAAAATTTTACTAGATAATTTGTTTGGTTTTTCAGATATGTATATGCTCTATAAATGGGAGGAAAATCATAGAACTAGATACATATCATTTAAGGAAATTTCTTTACCCACCTCCGTACTTTCTTGGTCACCTCTAGTGAAAAATCATATATACCCTTTACTTCGGAAATGCATTTCCGAAATGTAAGAAAATGCTGTTTTCTCCGAAAGCGTCTTTTTTTTTTAAAAAAAATTGTCTTATTTCGAAAATGCATTTCCGAAAACAGAATTTCGGAAGTGCATTTCTGAAATACTGCACGTTTTGCAGATTTAACAAAACAGCCCCCTCCCCCAACTCATTTACCCTAAATCAACTTCAAACTCAACCCCAAAGAGATTTTTTGCAAACCACTTCCAAGGCTACATCAAAGGCTCCATCTACTTGCTCTACTACATTCAAAAGCCCTCTAATCACTTCAAATTGTAAGTTTTATAATCCTTAGATTCATAATTCAAATGCATGTTAGGGTTGTTAGAAATTGCAAAAATGATATAGGGGTAGGTTGTTAATAGTATTTAGGTTGTTTAGAAGCATTATAAGTTGTTTTAATGTTGGTTTTTGGGGTCTGCCATGGAAGTTGCAGAAAACTTCTTCGCAGGGGTGTTTCGAAAGTTCATTTCCGAAAACACCTCCATTCTCAGTTTCGGAAATGAACTTCCGAAGTGGTCCATAAATGAAAATTTTTTTAGTTTTTTCTATTGTCTCGCATTCTTATTGATTTCAATTGTTTTCAGGAACGTGGCAGGCAACCAAGCACGCATCAGACAGGGTAGAGAGACCCAGACTGCGTCGGCTAGACGCAAGCGGGCGGCGCAGCTGGCGTCGACGCAGGGACGGGGGCAGGGCCGGGGACGTGTGTGAGTTCCCGTGCAGATGGACGAGGGTACCTCTGCATCTGGATCGAGGAGTCGTCTGGCTCGGGTATCTTCTTCCCGCCAGCGAGAGGAGGAGGAGGAGGAGGAGGAGGCAGTGACATACCACGAGGCGGAGGAGGTACCGAATGTTGACCCTCCACACGGGGAGGAGGAGGAGCAGGAGGAGGGCTACCCGGGAGGGCCCAGTGACACTACCTTGCTGATTACCTACCACGAGCACGTCGCTCGGCGTATCTGGGGGGAGAGGTATTTATTATAATTTGTCCGACTTTATTATTTAACCATTTTTAATTTAGCCGTTTATTCAACATTTTTTTAACGGTCTAATTAACATACTTTTTTATTTGTTTTTGTTGTAACAGGAGAGAGAGACTTTGAAAATGGTGAACCACTCCCGGAAGGTTTTCAGTCTGTTTAAACCGAATGCTGAGTGGTTTAATGACGCGGTGAGAGCTTCAGGGCTTAGTGGGCTGTGCATGACGGGGTATACCACCATCAGCCATGGCATGCAGGGTGCCTTTGTGGAGAGGCGGCACAGGGAGACGTCTTCTTTCCACTTACCGGTTGGGGAGATGACGATCACCTTGCACGATGTGCATGGTCTTCTCCACTTGCCGATCAGGGGGACGCTGTTGGACCACTCCCGGATCCAGAGGATCGAAGCCAGTGAGTGGATGGCGCTCTATTTGGGTATGGAGCCAGAAGTTGCTGACTTTGAGTGCCAGACGACAAATGGGCCTCATATCCGGTTCACCACACTAAAAGCTTATTTCGAGCACCACCTTGTGGCGGAGGCCGAATCCGAGGAGGCGGATGAGGTCCTATTTGTGCAGTATCACTGTGGCTGCGCTCTCCGGTGCTGGTACATGTTTTTGGTAGGCGCTGCACTCTTTATGGACAAGAGTGCAAGGTACGTCGACGTGACCTACCTCCGCTATTTCATGGACTTGACTACCGTTCACCAGTGGAACTAGGGGTCAGCTGTTCTGGCATACCTATACCAGAAGCTGAATGAGGCCTCCAACTAGAGGACCAGGCAGTTGACAGGATCCTGCACACTACTTACGGAACGTTTCATTTTAATTGTTTCACATTTATTTATGTTTCGTATTTATTTTTAATACATTATCGTGTTTGTGTTTCAGAGCTGGATCATCTCCTACTTCCCCTGCATCCACGGCTTCCGCGTTGATCCTGAGTACGAGGACGAGATGCCCAGGGCCGCCCGATACATTCTCCAGAGGGGGAACAATGTAGTGGGTACCTCGACCGCACGATGCATGATGACATCTGTTGGATGCCATTCAGCGACTACACTGATGTTGTCCCCTTTGACAGCATATCGTTATATTCTGGCTGGTTGGCATGCGGGACCAACACCATGGTGTTGTATCTCCCTGAGCGGTGCATGCGACAATTTGGATTTGTGCAGCTGATACCCAGGTCACCTTTTGAGGCTGCTCCCGACACAATGACCCGAGTGCAGCTCACTGGCATATTTGAGGATTGGGAGCGTCATGTGATCCCAGAGGAGTATCGTCGCATTCGGGTCACCCAGGACTGGAACAGTGTAGAGGGGTATGTCACATGGTTCTATCGGGTGTCACATCCTCTGATGAGACCCGACGCTCCCGGCGCTCCTAGACCAGCACACGAGGAGATCCTGGAGAACCGGCAGGCCGAGGATGACCACGCCATTGATCTCCTGCCGATCTGCCAGCGGATAGAGATGCTTGGCCGGGACGTGTTATATCGAGGTATCATTGATCAGGGCGGTCCAGAGGCAGTCGCCGTGATGGAGAGGATCGTCACTGATGTGGGCCGTGCGGCGGCATACAGGCGGCAGAGGAGGTCCCAGGGAGAGAGGGTTAGGCATACCCAGTAGGGGTCCGGATTTATCTTTTTTTGTATTCGAATTATATATTTCGCACACTATGACTCGGTCTGTATATATTATTTGAATTTTATTTATTATATTAGTATATTACGTTGATATGTCGTTTGTTTTGTTCGGCTTTTCCGTTTTGTATATATTATACGTTTTGTATATATTTCGTACGGGACTATTAGAAAAAGCATAAAAAAAATAGACTTCTGCATAATTCGGAAATGCACTTCTGAATTACACTAAAATTTGAAAAAAGGTGTTTTCGGAAGTGCATCTCCGAAAACACCCCCCTTTTGGTGTTTTCGGAGATGCATTTCCGAAGTCTGGGAAAATCTAAAAAAAAATACTTCAGAAATGCATTTCCGAAGCAGGGGTAAACTGGGGTTTTCGCTGGGGGTGACCCCATAGGGAGGTGGATAAAGAAATTTCCTCATTTAATGTGATATAGAAATACATGGTTCAATTCTAACCTACACCTTATTTCAAGAAAATAGTATTCGTCTTTAGAGTTTTTAAGAATAAATTTTAAAGGCTCCCAAAAATAAATTTTTTATTTTTTACTAATGTATTTTTTAATTTCTCCAACCCTTAATAAGCACACAAATTTAAGGTATAAACAAATGTTTCTCAATCTCCTTAAATAATCCCAAAAGTTTGTCTGTATTATTTTTCATTTCTCTTTGATGAATTCAAAGATTTTTTCAAGACCCTTACTTTTTTAATTTTTTCCTTGAAAAGACTCTAAATTATTTACTACCTTTTTTTATAAACTCTAAGATTATACACGGTAAAACACTGAAAAAATATATAGTTATAATTACTAAATTCCAACATACAGAGCGCAAAATACAACTCATTAATTATTAGAATAAAATATTATAAATATTTTATAATATATTTTATATTAATTTAGACTATTTCAAAATTAATATATATCCAATATTCTAACATTAAATAACGGAACCATAAACCGAACTAGTTAAACCAAAAATCTATGAACTACCCAAATTAAAAAATTTTGCTGCTTTTCGGCTTTCTGATTTTGGCAATTTCGAAGTATGTTTTCTTTTTCTTTATTAACAAAAATTTTAAGGCATACTTCAATATAACATTATTGACAAAATAGGTACTCGAGTTTTCTAAAATTGGATCAAAAAATATCTAATAGAACATGGGCTTCAACTTCAAATATATTAATCAAATTCAATCTTAGACGGTTACGGGCTATTAGACTTAAACAGACCATTTATTTATTTTTTATATAAAAAAATAAAATATTTTTTTTTTATAATATTTACTATATGATGTATATTATTTTAAATATAATATATTATTATATATTTTATTAAAATTATTTAAAATAATACACAAATTTTCAAGTTAACACAAATTACTAGAATACGAAAAAAATTAAAATGAAACATTAAATAATTAGATATTAATTTATTTTATATTAATTTATAGTATTGAAAATAAAAAAAATTATATATAATATAAGAGATAAAGTTGAATGAAATGTGACAATTTTTTAACTGAATACACATAAACATTAATATTTAATATAACTCTTAGAGCTTTAGAATCGGGTTAAAAAGTTTTTACAAAATAAAGTCTATGTTTTATTAAGATTGTGAGACTGGATCATATGAATTAGCCCCAGTAAATATTACAAACTTTTGCAAATGATTTAATATGTTGGCTATTTTGGATTTGAGATTATGGGTTTGAAAAGAAAATTGAGATCCTACAGAAAAAGAAAAAAAAACATAGTAGAGACCAAGTGCACCCTAGTCATGTTACTTGGATAGAAACCAACATCCCATCTTTTGTGCATTTCCAACAAAGGAACATGGTCATGGAATATATAAGCTAAATACAATGTATAAGATTGAATTTAATATTTTAATATGTGTATATTTACGGTTAAAAGTCATATTAAAGGAGTTAGACTCTCACGGTATGATATATTAAAGTTTAAATTTTAATTAAAAGAGATGTTAAAGTTTACTTGGAGAGTATCTTAGCTAGAATTAGTATCTCTTGTTGTTAGATTTTTTACAAAATTAAAATTAGTTTTTGTTTTAAGTTTAAAATTTTAAGAAACTGAAATCTGCAGATTCAGTTTTGTATTAAAAAATTTCAAACAAAAACATAACATAAATATTAGATAATGACATTTTAGTAGTACCTTTCAAAAACTTGATAAGAATTTCAAATTAAAAATAAGATTAGAGTTTAAATTATCTACATGAAGCTTTAAATTAAAGCGGCTTTAACAACATAGGGAATCAAGATCACAAATTTGATTACAATGCTTGCATCACCTATATTATGTATATCTTAGTCAAATTCAATATTTTTAATAATTATCATATACCACTTCAAATCGGTTTTGTAAATTAAAATATATTTATAAATAAAAATAATTTTTATTTTCAAATCAATTTTGTAAAATTAAGTTAAATTTAATTCAAATTCTAAAATGATAAGAACATATTTAAAATTAGTTGAATTAACTATTATGAGATTTATATTTATGCACCAAATTTAACACCTTCGGGTGTATAAGTATGTTAAAAATATCACATCTTAGAATGAACTATACTTGAATTTATCTTTTTGAATTGGAATAATTTTACAATTGAAAATAGCATCAATTATACATCTAAGCAATGCAAATGTTATTTATAAATAAATTTTAAAATGTATTTGATTTAAATTTAGATCGATCACATTTTAAATTTTGTTATTATTTTTGTATAAAGAGAATACCAATAAGATTAGATTACACCACTACATATAAGGTGGGGTGGAAATGTCAAAACTGTAGAGTGGACATAACAGAAGTACTAAATTCCTTTACAAATAATATTTACTTCAGCTCTATTAAATGACTCAAACCTCATAATTTTGAATTTCAAATGGCCCATTTTTTTATTTAAAAAAAGAGCAAGTGTGTATGTAGTGTTTGGGCCTAATGCTTAACAAAAGAAAGAGAATATTTTCCGTCACCCCACATTTTAATCTGGCACCTCCACATGAACAATGTTTTTGAAAGTTTCTCAACCCACCCCATGGTTATCTTACACACCACACAAAATTCTAATTTTGCCCCCAACTTTCATAGATTTACATCCGGAAGCACCTTATATTTTAAAAAAAAATTGATTTCTTCCGTAGATGCATCTACGGAAAGGTAATAAACTAGTGTATATGAAATAAAAATACACATTAAAATATCTTAACGGAAGCTTTCGTAGATGCATCTACGAAACAGCTTAGCGCCACATTGTTTCGTAGATGCATCTACGGAAGGGTCTGATATAGTTTGAACCAGCATGATCACTTCCCCCATTGTTTCATTTCTCCAAACTTTTCATACTCCACACCCTAAAACCCTACATCATCAATACCTTATTTCACTCCAACACTCAAACTTTTTGGTGCAACTAATCAAAGGGAGCAAGAAGAGTCTGAATTACAGGTAAATAATCACTTTCAACCACTACATTCTTCATATTGTCAATGAATTTTTCTGCAAAAAAGTTACGTTGCTTCCGTAGATCCATCTACGGAACATTTTGAAGATGAACACTTTTGTAGATGCATCTACGGAATAGTCCCAACAGTTTCTTTCCAGCATTTTGTAATTCTGTGTGATTTTTTCAAAATAGGTACGGTGCACCCCGATAATATTTAAAGAGAATTAGCTACTTTAGTTGATGTAGCTACGAGTATCGATGAGGTAGTCGCAAATGTGGTAGATGTCGGAGGTGACTTTTGTAGAAAGCGAGACTTTGATGATTGTGAAAGCATGCTAACATGGATTCGTAGGAACGCAGCTAATCTTGGTTTTGGTATGGTGATAGGAAGATCGGATAATGGTACGGCAAGAAGAAACCCGTTTGTAACAATATTGTGCGAAAGAAGCGGGAAATACCATCCTCCTCTAAAGAATTTTAAAAGAGACGACACGGGGACTAGAAAATGCGAGTGTCCATTTAAAATCCGTTGTTACATGTTGGCTAGCACGAAGTGCAGATGCTCTGTTGTTTGTGGTTTGCACAACCATGATTTATGCGCAAAATTACAAGGCCATCCGGTGGCATGTCGACTTAATCAATCCAGTTGAGATGGCATCTATTAAAGACATGTCCTTGAATTTTGTTCAACCAAAAAATATACTTGCCACATAGAAAAGGAAGGAACTAGACAACATTTCAAATATAAGTCAAGTGTATAATCAACGGTACCGCAATAAAAAGGCGAGTAGGGGAGATAGGAGCGAGATGCAACATTTGTTGAAAATTTTGGATGATAACAAATACATGGTGCGGTACAAATATTGCGATGACGAGGTTACGGTTGGAGATATTTTTTTAGACTCATCCGAATTCCATAAAATTTTTCAACACTTTCTCGACAGCGCTCCTTCTCGATTCTACCTACAAGACCAACAAGTATCGACTCCCATTATTCGAGATGGTCGGTGTTACATCCATCGAGAAGACATTTGCCGTTGGTTTTGATTTTTTGGAGTGTGAAAAAGAGGGTAATTTTAGGCGGGCCTTGGAGGTGTGTCGCTCACTTTTGAAAAAACAAGTCGACATGCCTAAGGCGATTGTTACGGACCACGACCCCGCTTTGATGAATACGGTTGCAAAAGTATTTCCTTTTTCCGATGCATTATTTTGTCGATATCACATATCATGTAATGTGAGAAGTAAGATTAAACCCGCTGTGGGGACAAAACAAGTAGACACGAAGGTGGGAAAATGGTGAAGCCTGGAGTGATTGTTTACCAAATAATGGATGCATGGGCTCGTATTGCAAGTTCGTTGACAAAAGAATTATATGCCGATGCCGAATTACAATTTCGGAAAATATGTGAAAAATATCTCGATTTATTAAAATACATTGAAAGCACCATCCTTGACAAAGTGAAGGAGAAGTTTTTTTGTGCGTGGACTGATAAGGTATGACACCTTAGGAATACAACCATCAATAGAGTTGAGTCGGCACATGCTACTTTGAAAAATTGGTTGTGTGATAGCAAGGGTGATTTGTGTAAAGCATTGGACACCATAAATCACATGATTTCGAACCAACACAACGAAATACAAACGTCGTTCGGTCGGAGCATTACGGTTTTGGAGCATCGATTTAAGAAAAACATCCTTTACTCTCAATTGATCGAAAATGTGTCTCGGGCCGGATTGAATTATATCTTTCACGAGGCGAATCGAAGTGAAACCATTGGTGGTGATACCGCAAAGTGTGGTTGCACTATTACTATCACGTATGGTCTCCCGTGTGCTTGTGATATTTCTAAAAAAGTGAGATTAGGTGAGCCAATAACAATGAATGAAATCACTTCTCATTGGAAGAGACTTAGTTTTGATGATGATGGTTGTGTCGGAGAAGATTCGAATATCTCTATTATTTCCGAATTGGAGGCGATACAAGAGAGGTTTTCGAAGGCCGATGACAACATGAAATTATACATCAAAGAAAAATTACGGAGGATTGGATTTCCCGAAACAACCGACATGAAACTGCCGTCTCAACCCGTTAAGACAAAAGGTGCTCCGAAGAAAGTGAAGTCTACGCCAAATGACAACTCGACAACACGGTCTCCTTCATATTGTGAGCACGTCGACAAACTCTTTCCCAACTCACCTACTCCGAAATAGTTAAAATCTCAAAAGAGTTCAAACAAGGGAGCTCGCCTAAGCAAACCGCCTCCGACACCTATTCCACCGCAAGTATTAGCTCCGATTCTGACACATATTGTTCCAAAAGTTCTGATTCCAACACCTATTGCTCCATCAATTGAAGAGGTACAAATTGCTCCAAAACTACATTCATTGACGAGATGCCGATTTTTATGCATAAATACATCGATCGGATCGTCAATGTTGAGGGGACGATAATTGCGGATTTCGGGCTGTATCGACATTTCTTGGTAAGGGAGAAGATGCCCATAAGCTTGTATGTCATGATCTTATCGATGAGTTGGTGAACCATAAAGACTCGTACACGCGGGTATTTGGATACGAAACCAAATTTCAATCGGACAACGAAGCTCTTGTTCCTTGGGGGGTGCCTACGCACCGGTTTCGCATTGGATGAGATTTTCGGAAATGGGACATCTTATTGCATGCGCTTATGACATGGTATGCATTGACTTGACGCGTTATGGTTTTTCGGAAACCTTTTTTCCGATCCGTACCGCAACTCCTACAAATTCAATTGATCGTATTATATATGTTGGATGACTTGCCAAATCGCGTTATTTTGTACAAGTTTACTTGAAATCGAGATGCCCCATACCACCTACGTCACCAAAATGAAATCTTCATCATACCGAACTTGTCGAGACGTGGCCGAATGTATTTGTTGATAGGATGTATGAATTCGAAAGATTGAAGAATATCGATAAAATCTCGAATCCGGAAAAGTCAAAATTGGAATCACCAATAGATTTAGCCGGCGACAATTCTTTTCATGTATTTATTTAGTTTCAAAGTGTAATATATGCACTCTATAACATTGCAATATAGTCCTTTTTTGTGTTTGTGTGTTTTTTTCCTATGTGTGTTTATATCCTAAATTCTGCTGCTACTGCTTTCTGTTCTGCTAAAAAAATAGCAAGGAAACTTTCGTAGATCCATCTACGGAAGGGTATTACAATGAAAATTATAGGTCTTTACCGTAGATGCATCTACAAAAAGGTGTTACGTATGACCCTTCCGTGGATATATCTACGGAAGGTTTTATGACCGACATTGTGTGGTCCATATTCTCCAAAGGCTTCTATAAATTTGGGATTTCTAGGTTTGCATTACACACAAGCACAAACCCTAAACACAAACACAAACACAAAAATGTATCACATTAGGCCAGATGGATGTCACCGAACATCAATGAAGCGTCCCGATCTTGAACCGGAATACCGCATAAAGGATGGGCATATCATTTTCTCTCCCATCAAACCACTCGTGCCGGTGAAGTTTTGGAATATCCATTCCTTCGACCAACTCAAGAGGACTATCATGTCGTTTTTAGAGGGGGAGTACAAACTCGGGGAAGAAATTAAAAGGATCTATAGGCTTAGAACAAGTACCTCATTTGTGACCGAAAAAATGGAATGTTGGTGGGTTGAAGTGAAATTCGACATGGATTGCATTCAAATGATGTATGGATTAGATGACATTGTTTTAACCGTTGTAATTTCTTAGATCTATTAGTTTTCTTAATTTTCTGTTTGAAATTTCGTTGTAATATCGATTAATCAATGAATCAATGCGAGAAGGTTATGGGGTTGGTTGAGAAATTTCAATGTTTTTACTGTTTTGCCTTTGTCTAATAGTACCATATTTTTTGTATTTATATGAAAAAATATAAGATATTGCAAAAAAAAAATATTGGTTTTTCTGAGATTATTTGAAGAAGTACCGGAAACTTCCAAAATTTACGATAAAAATACATTGTTTTTTGGTAATTAAATGAAAAATATTGATTTTTTCAAATATACAGTGCATGTTTACTTGATGTTTTAAAAAATTCGATAATCTATATTGTGTACTGAATATATTGAAAAATCCGATATATACCAAATTTTTCAAATATTTGAAAAATCCAGTAGGTAGTGGTGAGTTTTAAAAAATTCTTAAGTTTTTGACATTTTTAACAAAATAGTTAGACAATTAACTCGATAAAATAAATACATATAATGCAAGATGTACTATAATATCAATGCAAAACAAATTATGTTAACAACTTCTTCTTCTCAGTATGTTATACGTCATGCATATGTTATTTTCCATGCTCTTGCACCTTCACTACATTTCTATCTCCATCGATCAATGACGAGAGGAAATGAACAACCGGGTTTCAACTCCGTATGAACCCAATGACTGTTGTTAACAAAATTAAATGCAATAAGCTTATGTCTACTCGCAGCTATGGATGGAGATACCACTAATGGGAAGAAGTTGTTGTTAAGGTTCCTGGGCAACGAGACTAATATGACATTGTATCTAGAAGCAACATGATAACCCATATCAGAAATCATCATCCATTTGTTAAGGTCCTGCACAACCAAGCTAGCTACTCACAACAAACTCCTAACTTCAGAGATAGTTTCATAGAACACATTGGAAAACATTTGACGGTATTGATAAAATTCACAATCAAATTGAGTCCGAACCAAAGGCCATGAATCTTCACCTTATCCAAGTAAATAGCACAGAAACCATAATTTCCATCTTGACTCACATAAAAAATGCCATCAATGTACTGATGTAAAAAATTAAGAAACTGAGAAAAGTAAAGAAGTCTTGAACACTAGATAGCTTGTTGATTTTCACTTGTTTTGTACATGATCTCTTTGCAGTCTAACTTCAATGCGATCCCTCAGCATACTCCCAATGCGAAGGATCACGATGCACAACACTCTATTGACCATTTTTACTCTTCTTAATTCTCCTCTTTTGCTTGTACTTCACTGGTGGTGGACACATGAAAGATGTGGATGGATGTGTTAGTTCTCAAATTTTTTTCCATACCTTATGGCCTACAATATCCAATATACTAAAATACCTCTTCAACTCTTCACACTCTTCTTCTAAATCCAACAATGTCCCACTATCTTCTTGAGTGTCCTCATGGTTTTCAATGTATAATTTCTTCCAAAATACCTTAATCGATTCTAACGGAAAAAGCTCACCTTGTATTTGAAGACTTGCAAGTTGACAGTATCATAAGATAACCCATCTGTTTTCTAATGAAACAACCATATGCGTCTTTCACAAAACCAACAAATTTGACCCTTTCCAACATCTTGTATACAGTGTCTTGAAACAAAGTCTTGCAATCTATAGTAAAATGGAGTGTTATATTGATGTTTAATGTTGACAATATATTTTTAAACAATAATCAGATTGAACCTAAATGCTACTTTAACATAGTGTTCACAATATCCTAACTTTTTCATAGTAGTCAAGATGTTTCTTAGTCTCCAATGATAAGACTCAACCCTAAAAAACATGAATAGAAAAAGATGTCATAATTTGATAATAAGTAATGTAATCTATTCAAAGTCACTCGATGTACCTGTTCGTTTTCGTGTTCTCTAAATGAATGACTCTATTAGTCCATGGAGTACCAAATCTTTCTTTATAGGGTGTCAACCATGTTTCACGCACAAACTGAACAGATATAAAGGAATATCAGCACATACTGTCTCAAATTGCTTTTAATTTTCCACAAACTCGGACTCCCTATTTGAATACATGATCTTGTTCCATATATCCATAATATGCTCATGGTGAAATGCTCTTTTTTTGTTGGTGCCTACAAGGTGTTTGTTAAAATTGCTTAACTAGAATTATTGGTGTTGAGTAGGGGAGAAACCCAATTTTACATTGTCATATGGTTTCTACTCAGATAGGAGGTTTGCATTGTGCATTCCGTGAGTTCGCATGTTGTCCTATGGTCAAGGATGAGAGCAAGGGTATTTCTCATATGGAGCCTCATCCTAAGACGCTACACTTATGTAGTGATGAACGCAACAACATAATTTGAGAAGCTATTAAAAGGGATCCGAATTTGTTTATGGCATTCAAGGATACTTTAAGGGGAGTTCGGCAACATATATATGGATGGTGTATGAGCATTCATGTTATGAGTCGGGCATGTTGTCATCATGATGGTATGTGTCGCGGTGCAAAAAATACTCGAACGTACCGCACGCTCAAAAAACAACAGAGTTGCCACCGTTTTCCTCTAGGTATTTAAAAGGTTTATTAAAATAAAAGAGAGGCTAAAAATAATTTTTTTTTATTAAGGTGCCTAACAAGATTTTAAAATCCTGCTCCTATGTATCTTCAGGTGCGATAGAAAACTTAAGGCTACGTAGTTCTAGATAGAAAATATTTGTGTGTGTGTGTGAGGGAGGGAGAGGGAGAGGGAGAGGGAGAGGGAGAGGGAGAGGGAGAGGGGAGAGAGAGAGAGAGAGAGAGAGAGAGAGAGAGAGAGAGAGAGAGAGAGAGAGAGAGAGAGAGAGAGAGAGAGAGAGAGAGAGAGAGAGAGAGAGAGTAGCATTAATGGACATTACTAGGAGAGAAGAAACTTTAAATCAAAAGTCAAAATCGTTTGATCAAAATCGAATGGTTTTGATTTAAAGTTTAGAATTATGTAAAAATCAAAACTGTTTTTTATAAACCATACGATTAAGATCCAACGGTTAATAATATTTTGACAGCATGAATTCGTTAAAATTCTGCAGGAGATTTCATTTCTAAAAAATAGGAGTAAAATTGTAAGTTGAAGGGCGCAGTTGCATCCCTTAGTTGCTGACTGATGGTTTTGAAATATAACTCACTCTTAATTGTGTTTATCATATCAACTTGTTATACAATAAAATAATACACCATGTCTATAAATTGTTTCACTAATATATTACTAAACATGTGTGCCTTGCTTCTCAATTTAATAAGAAAGCATTTTATCTATAAATTGTTTCTCTAATAATTTACTATACCATGTGCCTTTCTTCTCGATTTTCTAAGGAAGCATTATTGCCAACTTGCAAGCATCCAAAAGTTCTTGAATTTTTTTTACAATTATTGTCAACGAAGATGTCTATAAATTGATTCATGCAAGAGTGAACTAATGCAACATAATACAAACCTCTAATAGCAAACAACAGTAAGGTGATTTTATTTCGATCAAACAATGACTTTTGTTAACCTCGCTTCTTTAGTTGTTTTGTTTGCCACATTCGGTAAGTATTTTAAACATTTTTCTTATATATACTTCCAATATATTTCCGTTTATGTATATATTGTTCAAAGTTTAGTTTGCTTTGCCATTTGCAGGCATGTTTCTGACAAAGAACGTAGGAGCATTATGTGATGGTACTTGTTCTTTAAGTGAGCCGACAGACTGTGCCTCTGGATCTCGTTCTTGTAAGTGTCTTCCTATTATGTCTCCATTTGAAGGTGTATGCATAGAGGGAATTAGAGTTGATGTGAAGACTATTGAGGAACACCCTAACTTATGCAAATCTCATGCTGATTGCATTAAGAAGGGGAGTGGAAACTTTTGCGCTCGTTATTCTAATCCTAATATTGAGTATGGATGGTGTTTTGCCTCTAAATATGAAGCAGAAGACGTTTTCTTAAAGATGTCCTCAACCTATAAATTCACAAAAGACTTCTTGAAGAATGTTGTCACTGCTTGATATTGAGATCCAAAACATTACCGTGCATGCAAGATATGATGAAGTTTTTTTTTTTTGTTTTTTTAAATAAACTGTCCTTGTTTGCAACTTATGAGTTGGACTCCTTAGATATCTATCCCAAATTTCAATAATATTTATGTATGGAGTTGCTTTTCGAAGTAATTTATCACTTTCAATTTTTATCACTATACATAAAAAAAAAAGTTAGCCACTAAACACTTTAACTAATAAATTACCGAACAGATTTTTTTATTGTGTAAACAAGTACACCCTTAAATCAAGGAATCAATTTATTGAAGTAATCTTATTCGAACGGTCATTTTTTCTTGAACAGCAAATAATATTATACATACAAGGGGTGAAAAAACACCAAAATACAAAATAAATAAAACAAAGCACATCAATACAGCCAAAGATCTAAAAGAAACAAACCGAAGAAAAACGAACAACATAACCTATCTTACCAACAAAACCGTGAAAAAAAATTATCCGAACTAATAAAATCTATTTAGGTGAGATCATGTTAGATCTCAACCCACCGGATCCACCATCAATAAATTAAATAACAACAAAAGAGTAATAAAAAACAAATACCACAACCTACTTCAAAATTAAAATAAACATTACAAAAAAATTGCAATTAGTCCGGTGAATTTCACCTGGCAAAAGCAAAAATTACCCTGCAACGCAGTAATTGCAGGGTTGATCAAATATCCCGCAAAAACGTTAGTCGCAACTTGTTTTAAGGAGAAAAGCACTTCGCAAATTAGTCAGGTGACTATCACTTCGCAACTTTACGAGGTGAAGGTTATTCACATAACTTATTAATTATATAACACTCATCATATTTAAATGATACAATGCTCTCGATTATAAAAATTCACATTTAAATAAAATTATATTTTTATCATAGGAGTTTTTTAATAAGTTAATCAACTTAAATATAAAAAGATTCATTATTTAAGTAACATTTCACAACTGATTCATTATTTAAAAATGAAGACATTATTAATTTTTAAGTGTAACAATATGAGAGAAAGAATAAAATTATTAGAATTTAAAATAAGAGGACTAATTTAGTGAATGAGGTAAAATAGAGAGACGATGTACTTAAATATTTTAAACATTATATTTTATTGAATCGTTTTTGCCCCTTACCAAAAAAAGTTCCTGGATCCGCCACTGGGTAGACAATAGGGTTCTAAAGTTATCAAATGAAGATACAAGAGTTCACCCCTAATTTATCCAGAAGTCATTTTCAAGCCAAGAAAATAGTCAAATATTTCCCCTCTTTCAATGTTTTTGTGACTCCCCTAAAGATAATATAATTACGAGCATTCTAAATGGAACAGACTACAACGTACAAAATCAAAAGACAACCACCCCATGTTGGTGTAAGCCTATAGGTCAATAGTTTTATTAAAGCTTTCTACTTGTATCAAAATATTTAATAATAATAGTAATAAGAAATTTCTCTGTTATGTTAATTTTTCTAAAATATAAAGTCTTTAGAATAGTTAGTTCGTTTAATGAAACATTAAATGCGACTTGATTATTAGTCAAATAGTCAAATATTTCCCCTCTTTTGATGTTTTTGTGACTCTCTTAAAGATAATATAATTACGAGCATTCTAAATGGAACAGACTACAACGTACAAAATCAAAAGACAACCACCCCATATATGTTGGTGTAAGCCTATAGGTCAATAGTTTTATTAAAGCTTTTTACTTGTATCAAAATATTTAATAATAATAGTAATAAGAAATTTCTTTGTTATGTTAATTTTTCTAAAATAATAAAGTCTTTAGAATAGTTAGTTCATTTAATGAAACATTAAACGCGACTTGATCATTAGATTTTTTTGAAAAATAAGAACATTATTCTTAAAGTATTTGCAGTCAACACTACTACAAACTATATCTTTTTTTTTGATGAACTTTTACCTCAACCAATTAATCCACCGAACTATAGTATATTCCATTAAATACCTTTCTTTTATTTTAATTTTAAGACACTTTTTTTATAGATGAATGTTAGGGTTAGTAATTAGACTAAGTTGCAAAATAAGAAACAATAAAATTAATTTCATAATTTTTTATTCCTTCTCAATAATACAATATAAATACTAGATTTTCTAAGCACAATGAACCATGGGTCTTTTCTTATAACACCCTTAAAAATATTAAATTGACGGATTATTAACTAGACCTCCTTTAATAATAAAAATTTCTAAGCAAAATTGATATTTTTCTTTCTCTTTGAAATTTACTTCATAACATTTCCCTTAATCTTGATTGTTACTAATTGTAGGAGAAATGTGGCATGTTTCTTTTATTTTTTATTTTTAAATAAAAATTAATTTTCTTTTTTCCTTGGTCTTCTTTAACTACCATGGGAAAATGTCCTTCAAAGTCACGTTTCGAATCTCAGCACCAACAATTTTATTTTTATTCATTTTTAAGCCATTATTTCCATCGGCCAGTTTTAGTAACCGTGGGAATAAATGACTTACTTATATTAAAAAAAATAAAGAATGAGAAAAAATTGAGAAGGAAACTGTTATACCCCAAAATTTGCCCACATATTTTTCAAGGAAACTCCAATCTGAAAATTAAGGGTCTCATATAATCATGGATTTTTATTTCAACAAATATCCTGACATATGAAATACTTAGTTTTTAGAATTTTTCTTATACAGTAATTTGGCTTGCAGTTGAATTTATTCTTACGCAAACGCCAAATACTGTGTATTACTTCACACATGCTATTTATTTATTTACAGATAAATGGTACTGACACAATTGGTACAAAGTTAAATCTTTTTGCAGGCGCAGAATCAGGAAACTCAGACTGTACTGGTAACAAGTAGATTATTACTATCTTTTGTTTCCCACTAATTTTTGTACTATATTCCATTATTTTCAAAAATCTTTTCAAATCTCTTTTTTCAAAAATCAAATCTCTCCTTTTTCCAACACTATCATACACTTTCTTTCAAATCTTACTTCCACTCAAATTTTCCTTTTGTACGGAATCACATCATTCCCCAACGTCTCTTTCCTTCTTTCCATTCTATAAATACCTCTCATTTTCTTTCATAAAATCTCACATCAAATTCCAATTCATCTCTCAAATTTCTACTTCATAATCCATCCTTTCTCTTCTTCCCTGACAAGAATGGCAAAGTGGATAGAGACACTGTTTCTTACAGTCATCACCATTGCTACGGTGATCATGACTTTCTTCTGCCTGCATAGTCCTGAAGAGTGTGGACCTGCAATGGTTGCACTCCCAATTATCTACATGTTATTGTTCATAGCATGGGTCATTAATCGTCATTCTTAAAATTTGCCGTATTTCTTATTTCTTAAATGTACCGTTTATTCGTCGTACTGTTCAATATAGTATGTGATATTTGTACTGTCAGTATTAAATGTTGTACTATTTGTCATAATATTGCTTAATTACTAAGATAATATTTTGTGTGTTTTCTGCCAGTCAAATATTCCTATTTCTGTGCATTAAATGATTTTCAGGGTTATTATCGGTAATTTTGCCCGCATACCGTAAATATTAGTTATTTATTATGTCTGTGTTTTTCTAACAAGTCATGTAAATAAACTTTTATTTTTTACATAAAACAAAAACAAAAAACAACAAAAAAGAAAATTAACTTTGACTGTTGATTTTTCACTCTAACTGCTACATCAATACCTGAACAGTCAGTCGACAGCCAAACTGCTGGCAGTACAATTCTCAGTGTTTTGTACCATCAATCAAATCAATCTTTCACAATTCAAAATTCCAAGATTTTTGTTCTAGAAGTCTTCTGAATATCAAGCGATTAGCAGAGACTCAACACTGCACAAAAATCAGGTACGCTTAACTATCTCCTACACAAACAGTCCCTAATCAGGGTTTTTCTTGTTTTTACAGGAGCAACAAGTTTTTGAGAGCTCAAATGGATTTCATACACATCCATATATCTCAAAGTACCATCATACAAATTTTCAAACTTCAATTCACTCAGACGCACCGTCAGCAGCTCAAACAGTCAACAGACGACCCGTTTGACCAAAAAAGTCAACAGACAGTCAAAAATGAAATTTTTTGTCAAAGTCCATATTTTGTCAAAGGATTCATCATTTGATCATTGGATGATCATAATTCATCAAGGAAAGATCAAAAATCAACAAAACCCTAAGATTCAAAATTAGGGTTTTTGCCTGAAAAGTCAACTCAACTTTGACTGATCATAACTCTCTCATCCTTCATCCAAAAAATTCAAACCAAAGCTTGTTTTGAAGGAAATTCAATTATCTTTCAAATGCCATTGATCCCATGGTCATTGGATTCACCATTTGAAAAATATGATCAAAGACATTACAGGTCATTTTCAAAGTCAACAAAAAGACACTTTTTTCAAAAGGACACACAAGGAGCTTCAAAAATCATTTTGACATGAGACCAAAGGCATTGGTTAGAGGACTCTTTGAGGTTTCCAAAAAGTGCAAGATCTCCTTCATATGACAAAAATTGAGGGATTTACACCTTGTTGAAGTTGGCTAAATTTTGGGAAAATGCATGAAATCAACATTGTTCAAAAATGTATTTTTTCCAAATGGGGCCAAGTTTTCAGCATTCAAACATCATTTCCATGTTGCTATGGGCCTCCCACGACCAAGACTAAGCCCATAACATTTTTCATCCATGATTGCTTGATTTTTTCTTATTTTAAGATTAAATTAAAAAAGGAAATGCATGGATAAAGGTTAGCTTGCAAATCAAGCATGACTCATCAAGGTGACTCATTCAAACTCTGTCCCAAAGCAAAGTACAGCAGAGGGAGAGAAGAAAACCAAGGCATAGTAGCTTAAATGCCAAGCCACCATTGTTGAAAAAGTCAAGATTCCAAAAAACTCATCAAAGCTTTTGGCTTAGTTTCTAAGCACTCTAATGCTTATAAATAGGCTATAGCACTTCAGTAACAAGAAGACACGAATCAGAGAGCAAAATTCTTGCTTGTAACACACTTGTAATCTCTCAAAATATTCAAAGAATTTTGAAATTCGAATTCCAAATTTAAGTCACTTTCCATTCAAACTAAACACTCAAATACATTCCTTGAGCTTCACTGAACATATCCATATCATTTGCAAGCTCTGAAACTCCTTGAATCGAACGCTACAGGTCTCGATTCATCCAAACTAAAATTGACTCGTGTCTCATAACCTAAGCATATCTAACACGATGTAGACATATATTTGCACTTGGTGTGGTGTGTAGATCATTTCTGGAGCTTTAATTGAGTTTTAGATACTTACACACGAAGATGCCATTTTAGGGTTCTTAAGCTAAAATTTGGGATCCTCTGATTTAGGCAAAATTAGGAGAAACCAATGACATATTTGAACTCAGGGGACGATTTTAAGCTTAACCATGGTCTCCTAAGTAATTTATATTGCTTGTATGAAATTTTGACATGTGCAGGTCTTGTAGCTACGGACGAAAACCGTCACTAAAGGCTTTACCTACAGTTGCAGAGCCTATAGCAACGGAGAGAGGAAGAAGATGAAGGCGTGGCAGGCTCTGGTTGGTCAGAATGCGCGCGCCAGCTTTTATTCAAATTCTTGGATCCTGTGTTGCGCTGTCTATGCTTTTGTCATGCTCCTCAAAATCTGAGCCCTCTGATTCACTTCCAATCAGATCCCACGCGCCAGATCACTCTTCCCCACCATGCTCCCTCACTAATTGCCACACAGGATCAGTATCCTTTTATTTTCTATTTTATTTTCTATTTTATTTAATTTCTTTGTTAAATTAATTAAAAATAGTTTTAAAAATCCAAAAAATACACAAAAAATATTTTTAGACTTCTAAAATAATATATTATTTTCTGAAACAAAAATATTTTATTTTCCTTCAAAATTTCAATATTTTGCATAATTAATTAGTATATATTTATATATTTGCTTTTTAATTATTCTAACCAATCAAAAAATCATCAAAAAAAATTGTTCTTTATATTAAATATTGTTTATATATTATAAACTAATTTTGTACATATTTTGAATAATTTTCTTTTTAAGTTTTAATTATTTGTATAATTATTTGCATAATTATGTTTTAATTAACTTAAATCAATTTCAAATCAATTTCAAAAAACCCAAAAAAATTAGTTTTGTTTTAAAATTAATTAACAAATATTTTGCACATATTTTGAACTTATTTCTAGGTTTAAATCTATTTTCATCATTTTTCTTCATTTTAATTTAATTAATTATGCATTAATTATAATTAAAATAAATCATAAAAAATCCAAAAACATGCCCTTTATTTTTCTTGCAATTTAAAATTCTTAGATAAATGTATAGGATGTCAAATTCATGTAAATAGGCTAGTTTACATTTCCTGCACAATCGATGTAATAGCGTAGATTTACTTTCCGCACTTTACATTTCCGCATTTTAATTTCCAGCAAATATAAACTGCGTGTATGTCAAAGATAAAATTGAACCGTTAGATCACTAACTTCAAAGATAAATATCTGAATCCAATCACAATCACACTTGCACCTCTTCAGGTAATCCCTTCACATTCTTTTCAAAATCAAAGTCAAATTCAACTGTTTCGAGTACAAAATCGAACCTTGCTTTTATATCCGATGAAAGGATAGATTTTTAAAGGAAATAGGATAAAGACCTTACAACTCAGGGTAGACCTCCTAGTTTGCTTGCTCAAAAATCAAAACAAACAATATTCTCATACACTGCTGTTTTTTCAAAACTTTCAAAAAAGACAATATTTTGTATACATCCAAACACGGATTATTACAAAGTTAACGTTCTTTTCAAAAAAAACATCTTTCGAAAGATAAACAAGCATTTTGTATACATCCACACACGGATCATTACAAAATTCAAATTACAAAGGTATTTGAAACCACATATGAGCAATTTCAGAGCAATTGAAAAGATGATCGACCAACAATTGAGCTAAGCAAACTTAAGAGCCCATGGATAACCATGGATACAAAGGGTGCTAACACCTTCCCTTTGTATAACCTACCCCCTTACCCAGAATTTCTTAAAGGTCTTTTTTCTGTTTCTTTTATAAACCTTTCCTTAATTGGATAAAATAAAAGGTCGGTGGCGACTCTGTGATATTTTCAAAAATGCGAAAGCATTAAGCGACAAAAAAGAGTCAGTTCACGTATCTCTAAAGATCAGAGGTATGGCCCGGTATTAAAAAAATCGGAGGTCCACAGAACTGGCGACTCTGCTGGGGAGAATACTTTCAAAAAAACAAAATGTTTTCAAAAGGGGTTACCTTAAGAGAATAGGTCGATGTTTTCAATTGTTTGATTTGATTGCTTTATCTTTCAAAGGTTTGCTTGGGTATTTTGCTTGTGTGAAAGATTCTAACCCGAATCTCGAGATACCTTAAGTATATGACATTAGACCAAGGAAACTGTACGGCATGTACCGATACGGTTGATCTGGTAGTCATCGTTAGTGTGACACTTTGGTTTATACTGATGTCCCTTGAAAACGATCAAGGAGTATATTAGGCTTCCGAAATGTCATCAAACACTAATTTGTCTTAGAACCTTTTAGTTGAACTTGACTTGTGGCCTTTTAAGTGGCTAGCTTTGAAATTGATCGAAGTTAGTTATCCTCGAGGAATATTTTGATCGGCCGTTCGAGCGCCGTATTGAGATGTTACTTCCAAGGATCATAGAACCCTAATCCAATTCTAGGACAGGTTTTAACCAACTCAACTTCAGTGGGGAGGGTATCACCTATCAAGCTCCATGCAAGCCTTTAAACCTAAGGCTATTGTTTGACTTGTTTTTGTGTGCCACATGTTTGCATCATAAGCATATCATTTTTGCACCAAACACTTCAAGGATCAAAGAGTTTACCTTTGTTTTTACAGGTAATGGCTCCCGCCACCAAAGATTACATCCGAATCAACATCTCAACGATACCGTCTGAGCTAAAAGACTTGGTGTCAGAATTCCCCAGGAATGTTCAATTCACTGAAAAGCATGGTCACCTACTCCATTTGGTTACCTCAAAATTTGAAGAAGACATGATACGGGTCCTGTTCCAGTTCTTTGACCCTGAACATCATTGCTTTACCTTTCCTGATTACCAGTTGGTACCCACTTTGGAAGAATTCTCTGAACTAATGGGATTGCCTGTTCGAAATCAATTACCTTTCAATGGTTTAGAAAGGATTCCAAAGCCTGAAGTCATTGCTGCTGCTTTACATCTGCGGAAATCAGAAATCAAGTCCAATTGGGAAACAAAGAGTGGAGTTGAGGGTTTGCTTGCCAAGTTCTTATTGGAAAAGGCTCGACTACT